>NW_027478519.1:619639-891088 GCF_051014685.1 Ptiloglossa arizonensis
AACGGAGAAACGGAGAAAGAAACGGAGGAACGAACAAAGAAACTGTGAAACGGAGAAACGGGGAAACGGAGAAACTGAGAAACCGAGAAACGGGGAAACGTAGAAACAGAGAAACAGAGAAACCGAGAACCGGAGAAACCGAGAAACGGAGCACCGGAGAAACGGAGGAACGGAGAAAGGGAGAAACGGAGACACGGAGAAACGGAGAAACGGAGAAACGGAGAAACGGAGAAACGGAGAAACGGAGAAACGGAGAAACGGAGAAACGGAGAAACGGAGAAACGGAGAAACGGAGAAACGGAGAAACGGAGAAACGGAGAAACGAAGGAAGAAACGGAGAAACGAAGAAAGAAACGGAGAAGCGAAGAAAGACACGAAGAAACGAAGAAAGAAGCCGAGAAACGAAGAACGTAATGAAGAATAGAAGAAAGAAATGGAGAAACGAAGAAAGAAACGGAAAATCGAAGAAAGAAACGGTGAAACGAAGAAAGAAACGGAGAAACGAAGAATGAAACGGAGAAACGAACAAAGAAACGGAGAAACGAACAAAGAAACGGAGAAATTAATGGAGAAACGAAGAAATAAACGGAGAAACGGAGAAAGAAACGGAGGAACGAACAAAGAAACTGTGAAACGGAGAAACGGGGAAACGGAGAAACTGAGAAACCGAGAAACGGGGAAACGTAGAAACAGAGAAACAGAGAAACCGAGAACCGGAGAAACCGAGAAACGGAGCACCGGAGAAACGGAGGAACGGAGAAAGGGAGAAACGGAGACACGGAGAAACGGAGAAACGGAGAAACGGAGAAACGGAGAAACGGAGAAACGGAGAAACGGAGAAACGGAGAAACGGAGAAACGGAGAAACGGAGAAACGGAGAAACGGAGAAACGGAGAAACGGAGAAACGGAGAAACGGAGAAACGGAGGAACGGAGAAACGGAGAAACGGAGAAACGAAGGAAGAAACGGAGAATCGAAGAAAGAAACGGAGAAGCGAAGAAAGACACGAAGAAACGAAGAAAGAAACCGAGAAACGAAGAACGTAATGAAGAATAGAAGAAAGAAACGGAGAAACGAAGAAAGAAACGGAAAATCGAAGAAAGAAACGGTGAAACGAAGAAAGAAACGGAGAAACGAAGAAAGAAACGGAGAAACGAACAAAGAAACGGAGAAACGAACAAAGAAACGGAGAAACGAACAAAGAAACGGAGAAGTTAATGGAGAAACGAAGAAATAAACGGAGAAACGGAGAAAGAAACGGAGGAACGAACAAATAAACGGTGAAACGGAGAAACGGAGAAACTGAGAAACCGAGAAACGGAGAAACGGAGAAACAGAGAAACAGAGAAACCGAGAAACGGAGAAACCGAGAAACGGAACACCGGAGAAACGGAGGAACGGAGAAACGGAGAAACGGAGAAACGAAGGAAGAAACGGAGGAACGAAGAAAGAAACGGAGAAACGAAGAAAGAAACCGAGAAACGAAGAACGGAATGAAGAATAGAAGAAAGAAATCGAGAAACGAAGAAAGAAACGGAAAATCGAAGAAAGAAACGGAGAAACGAAGAAATAAACGGAGAAACGGAGGAACTAACAAAGAAACGGTGAAACGGAAAAACGGAGAAACTGAGAAACCGAGAAACGGAGAAGCGGAGAAACAGAGAAACCGAAGAACGGTGAAACCGAGAAACGGAGCACCGGAGAAACGGAGGAACGGAGAAACGGAGAAACGGAGAAACGGAAAAACTGAGAAACGGAGGAACGGAGAAACGGAGGAACGGATCAGTTCCTATTTCTTTAAATTTAATTGGGGAGGTGTTTTTATTCATTAATTTAATTATTTTGTTGAAAATGTTAGTAATTTTATTTTTATTTATTTTTTTTTTAAATTTTTTACATTCAATATATATATATATATATATATATATATATATTTATTTATATTTTTCATGGGAAAGGTAATTATTTTACAAGTATATAAATAACTATTCAGTATTTAATTGTATAATAGTTTTAATACATTGAGTCCCTTTATATTTTATATTTTTAGATATAGTATTGTTTTATAATTAAGTTTAAATAGTTTATTAAAATTATTGATTTGTGGAATCAAAGGTATAAATTTTATTTTAAATTATGAATTTTTGTTTATATAGTTTTATTTTAGTATTTATTAATAGTGTGAGTTTTATATTTTTAAGTTTATATTTTTATGTGACAAAAATTGATTTCATTATGGAGTGATTTTAATAAATTTAAATAGGATAAAATTAAATTTTTTAATTTATTTAGATTTTATGAGTTTAATATATTTAGGAGTAGTTTTATTAATTTCATTGATGATTGTAATTTATAGGGTTGGATATATAGAGGGTGATATATATATATATATTGATCGGTATAAATATATATTATTATTATTTATTATATCTATATGTATTATAATTATATGGCCTAGAATTTTAAGTATTTTAGTTGGATGGGATGGTTTAGTATTAATTTCATTTTGTTTGGTAACTTATTGGTTTTATGTAATCGAGTAGGTGATGTGTGTTTATTAATTTTAATTGTTTTGGCTTCAGTTAGGGGTTCTTGGGGATATATATTGATTGATAGAATAGGAGGCTGTATGATTTTGATATTATTAATTTGTGGAATAACTAAAAGAACTCAAATACCGTTTTCTTCTTGATTACCTGCTGCGATAACTGCTCCTACCCCTGTTTCTTCTTTAGTTCATTCTTCAACTTTAGTTACTGCAGGAGTTTATTTACTAAATCGATATAGAAATATAATTATAATGTATAATATAAATTTTTTATTAACATTAATTTCTAGTTTAACCGTATTAATGGCGGGTTTAATAGCAAATTTTGAGTATGATTTAAAAAAAATTATTGCTTTTTCTACTTTGAGTCAATTAGGGTTTATTCTAATAATTTTGAGATTAGGTTACCGAGATTTGGCTTTTTTTCATTTAATTGTGCATGCTTTATTTAAATCTAATATATTTATATGTGCAGGGGATTTTATCCATTGAATAATAGGAAACCAAGATATGCGGAAATATGGCGGTTTAGTTAAAATTTTTCCTATAAAGAGGATAATTATGATTTTGTGTTTATTGAATTTGGTAGGGTTTCCTTTTTCGTCTGGATTTTATTCTAAAGATATATTTTTAGAATATTTTTGTATGGAAAAATATAATTTAATCATAATCTCTATTTAATTTAAATATATCTCTACCTTTTTGACTATTTCTTATACAATTCGTTTGATTAGTTGGGTTTTATTTAATAAAGAATTAAATTTTAGACCTTTAGTAAATTTGGGGAAAAATAGTTATATGGTAAGGTCTATAGTTATAATATTACTATTTATATTTTTTTATGGATGAATATTTATAAATATATTTATGTGAATGTATGTTACTCCTGTGGGGGGGATTGATATGTATATAGTGTTAAAATTATATCTAGTTGGTTATTTATTAAGAGGAATTTTTAATAAAGGATTAAAATTAAATATTAATTTAGTTAAATTATTAAAATTTATTATAAGAATATTTTGTTTAAATTATTTTTTTTTAAATTCTTATGGATATTTATTTAATATAGTGTATAAATATGAAGTTTGTGTTGAAAACGGGTGATTTGAATTAATTTATGGTTTAAATATTTATTGATTAGTAAGATTAAGAAAATTAATTGAAGGGGTAAAATTTAATATTATTAATATAATAGTGTGGTATATTTTATTTTTGATAGGGATGTTTTTATTAAATTTGTATTGTTTAAATAGCTTAAACAGTATAATATTGAAAATATTAGGATAATGCATATTTTGTATTTTTAGACAGAAATAAAATAAAAGAATTTCTAATTCTTTTAAAATGATTAAAATCATTTTATTTCTAAATTATGAAAATATAGGTATAATTTTATTATTGATTTTTAATAGCAAATTAAGTTTTATAATTTAACTAATACCGAAGTTTATATGGTTTATAAAAATATTATATTTTCAGTATAAAGATAAATCAATGATTTTATTATACTATATATATTAATAAATATCTCTCCAAATTGGTGTATAGAATATATATATATTTATTAAATCAAGTTATTAATTGGAAATTAATTATATTTTATTATACTATATATATATATATATATATATATATATATATATATATATATATGATTTATTAAATCAAGCTATTAATTCGAAATTAATTATATTGTATTATACTACAATATATAGTACAATATGCAATTAATTGGAGATTTAATTCAATGAAATTATTAACAATAATTTACCTCTATTTTGGTTTCAATTAAAGTGTCATTTTAGAAATTTTATGTATCATTCTAGTCAGAGGGTCAATAGTGGAATTCAGATGATAGAAATAAAAGAATAAAAAGTGGTTATTTCATAATATTTATTAAGAGTAGTGATTATAGGAACAATTAATATAATTTCGATATCGAAAATTAAAAAGATTAAAGCAATTAAATAAAAATTAATGGAAAATGGTAGGCGATTTTCTGATAGTGGGTCAAATCCACATTCGAAAGGAGAAATTTTTTCGCGATTTTTAAAATTGGTTAATGAAAATAAGTGATTTGCGATAAAAATAATTATGGAAATAATTAGAATAATTATTATTTTAATGAAAATATGAATCGTTTTAAATATATTTAAACAATAAAAATTTAATTATAAGTTAAATATAATTATTTATTATATTTATTTTATATTAATATATTCATCAGTAAATTATTATATATAGAAATAATCATACAACATCTACAAAATGTCAGAATCAGATAGCAGCTGTAAAATTAAAATGACGAATTGAAGAAAAGTGATTATTATTTATTCGAATTATAATAATTGATAATATAAAGCCCCCAATTAAAACATGTAATCCATGGAATCCTGTTGCTATGTAAAAAATTGATCCAAAAATCCCATCATTTATAGAAAAAGAAGATTGTTTATATTCATTAAATTGAAGACTTATAAAAATTATACTTAATAATCATGTGTATAAAAGATAAATTTTTCTATAAATTTTATTTTCTAACAAAAGAAAATTATGCCTTAAGGTTAATGTAAATTCGAAGGAAATTAAAATGATAGAATTTAATAATGGGATATCAAATGGATTTAGTATTTTAATTGATATAGGGGGTCAATTTATACCTAGTTCAATTCTTGGGGAAATTGAGTTATGAATATATGTCCAAAAAAAAGAAATAAAGAAAACTAGTTCAGAAATAATAAATAATAATATACTTATTTTTAATATAGAATGAATTGATTGAGAGTGAAATCCTTGAAATGTTCTTTCTCGAATGGTATCACGTCATCATAATGATAAGCAAGTAATTAATATAAATGGATTTGTTACTAATAGGGTAAAAAGTTTTGAATTTGTGAATAAAATTAATCTTATAAATAAATTTATAATATTTATAGAAGTAATTGAAGGTCATGGTCTTAGGGTAACTATGTGGTAAGGATGCGTAAATATTTTCATAATTTGATTCATTAAAATATAGGGTTAATAAAATAATAAATACGTATATTTGAATTAAGGAGACTGAAATTTCTAAAATAAATAATATGTTTTGAATTAAAATTGTAAAACGTTTCCAAATTAGAAATTTTCTAACAGTTGAGCCTAATAAAGATAGTAGAAGATGCCCTGCTAGTATATTAGCTGTTAATCGAATAGTTAATGTTCAGGGTCGAATAATTTTTCTAATTGTTTCAATTAATACTATAAAATTTATTAATATAAAGGGGGTATTTCTTGGTACTAGATGAATAAATATTTTTTTAGCATTGATAGTCCACCCAAAAATTATAAATCTAATTCATATAAATAATGATATAGATAAATTAATTGATACATGTCTTGAAGGGGTAAAAATGTATGGGAATAATCCTAAAAAATTAAAAAATAGGATTATAAATATAAGTCTGTTAAAGATTAGTAAATTTTTAGTAAAGTTTTTTTTTGTCAAGATTTTAAATTCTGAGTGTAAAAATTTTAAATATATGTTTCAAAATGTTTGATATCGTGAATTTAGAACTCAAAATTTTATTGGGATAAAAATGAATGGCAGTGTAAGTCTAAATCAATTTAATGATAAATTATTTCTTGTCGATGGGTCAAAAATAGAAAATAAGTTTGATATCATTTATCATATATTTGTTCAATTATTCAGGTAAAATTTTTTTATTGTCAATAATTTTATTTTATTAATGTTGATAAAATAAATATTTGAAAGTATAATAATTAATAAGATTAGAATAGTTAAATATAAAGATGATCAGTGAAGGGGTATTATTTGAGGGATGAAATGTATATATATTTTCATAAGAATGTAAGTTTTTAATTTGATTAAAAATCAAATTATATTTATTTTATTTTATGACAAAAATATTATTTTGTAATAATTTTAAAATGACAATTTAACGTTATAGATTTAACTAATTTTTATTAGGTTTATTTAATCATTAGAAGTAATTTATTACTATAATTTGATTTAAAATATCAATTCTTTTGTCAGACATCTAATGAATTGATTTAATTAAATATTATATGAGTAGGTTAAAATTTAATTTTGGTTGTTAATTCAATTAATAAAGTTTGAATAATTAGTTCTTTCCACAACAATTGGCATAAATCTGTGATTAGATCCGCAGATTTCAGAACATTGTCCGAAAAATACTCCAGGTCGATTAGTAATTAAATTTATTTGGTTAATTCGCCCTGGTACTGAGTCTATTTTTAAGCCTAAAGACGGAACAGTTCAAGAGTGAATTACGTCGTTTGATGTTGTTAATATTCGAATTAGTGTATTAGATGGAATAATTATTCGATTATCTACGTCTAGGAGACGAAAAATGTAAATATTATTTAAATCTTTATCTATATAGGAGTCAAAATTTAAATTATTAAATTCTGGGTATTCATAGGATCAATATTATTGGTGCCCAATTGATTTGATTGTTAAGTATACGGGTATTCATAGTTCATCAATAAAATATAGGGTTTTTAAAGAAGGAAGTGCAATTACTCTTAAAATTATTATTGGGAGTAAAGTTCATACAATTTCAATATGATGATTTTTAAGTAAAAATCGATTGATAAATTTATTAGTAAAAATATCTAATATAATTATTAGAGTTAATGAAGAGATTATAATTATTATAATTATTGTGAAGTTGTGAAAAAGATTTAAATTATCGGCATATGGCGAATTGGGGTCTTGGAAATTAATTATTTTTCAATGGGACATTTTCAATAAAAATATTAAATTTTATAAATGAATCTTAAATTCATGCACTAATCTGCCATATTAAGATTTGTTTTTAATAATTAGAGGAATAGAGAGGAATGAGTGGTCTTTTGGGGAAAAGTTTTGGGGTCATTCTAGTGATGATTGATTAAATTTAAATATAGCTAGACGTTTAGTTATAAATCTCTCCAATATAATAAACAAGAGTAAAATTATTCTTTTGAATGAAATTATTGAGCCAATAGATGATAATAAATTTTCACAGTAGTAGGAATCCGGGTAATCTGAATAACGTCGAGGTATTCCTGTCATTCCTAAAAAATGCTGATGGAAAAAAGTTATATTTACCCCAATAAATATTATATAAAATTGAGTTTTAAGATAAAATTGATTTAGGGTAAATCCTGTGAATAAAGGGAATCAATGAATTAATGAAGCAATAATAGAAAATACTGCTCCTATTGACAGTACATAGTGGAAATGAGAGACAACAGAGTATGTATCATGTAGTATAATATCAATAGATGAGTTTGATAATATAATTCCTGTTAATCCTCCTATTGTAAATAAAAAAATAAAGCCAAATTATCAAATAATAGAAGGATTAATAATAAGTTTTGACCCGTAGTACGTAGCTAGTCATCTAAATACTTTGATTCCTGTGGGAATTGCAATGATTATAGTTGCCGAAGTGAAATAAGCTCGTGTGTCTACATCTAAGCCTACTGTGAATATGTGATGTGCTCACACAATAAATCCTAGAAATCCAATTCCAAGTATTGCATAAACTATCCCTAGGTTCCCAAAAGTTTCCTTTTTCCCTCTTTCATTGAAAATGATATGGGAGATTAATCCAAACCCGGGTAAAATTAAAATATAGACTTCAGGATGCTCAAAAAATCAAAATAAATGTTGAAATAAAATTGGGTCCCCTCCCCCAGTAGGATCAAAGAAGGAAGTATTTAAATTTCGGTCTGTTAATAACATAGTAATAGCTCCGGCTAATACAGGTAGTGAGAGAAGAAGCAAAATTGTAGTAATTAATACTGACCAAGCAAATAAGGATATTTGATCGAATTTTAAAGCATTATTTTTTATTTTAAGAATTGTAACAATAAAATTAATTGATCCCATAATTGAAGAGATACTTGCAATATGCAAAGAAATAATTGTTAAGTCTATAGATGAAGATGGGTGATAAAGATTTGATGACAAAGGAGGGTAGATTGTTCATCCAGTTCCCGAGCCTGGGAATAATAGTGTTGTAAGAATTAAAAGTAATAATGAAGGGGGGATTAGTCACAATCTTATATTATTTATTCGGGGAAATGCTGTATCAGGGGATCCAATTATTAAGGGAATTATTCAGTTTCCGAATCCTCCGATTATAAATGGTAAAACTATAAAAAAAATTATTACAAAAGCATGTGATGTTACAATTGAGTTATAAATTTGGTCGATATTAATTCAAGTTCCTGGCCTATTTAATTCTATTCGAATTAGTATCCTTAAAGAAGAATCAATTATACCAGATCATATAGCTGATATGAAATATAATATCCCAATATTTTTGTGATTTGTTGAATACATATATTAATTATGCTAAAAATTAATATAACCAGTAGATCATAAATATAAATATAAATATTAAAAAAGTTATAAATAGATAATAGTTTAGAAAATTAAGGTTAATTTAGTTATATATTTTTTATTTAATTGAAGGGAAAAAATATATGAAGGATATATTTAAATAATTTCATGATGTAATTAATCTTATAAAAAGATATACAATTATTAAAAGTATAAATTTTATTCTTGAATTTATTAATGTTTCTAGGACGATTCATTTCAGTATAAAGAGTGCTATAGGTGGGAAATTTGTGTACATAATAATTATTGAGTATAAAATAATTTTTCTTTTAATAGAGGTTAATATATTAAATAAGGAAGAAGAATTAATCTTTATTATTTTAAATATACAAATTAAAATTGAAGAAATTATTGAATATAAAATGAAATATGTTAAAAATGTATTTTTGTTAATTATTAATAAAATAACTATAATAGATGTTTGTATAACAGATGAATATCCTATAATTATTTTGATTAATTTTTTATTTAAGCAAATGATAGGGGCAATAATTACATTAATTAGGCAAATAAAATAAATTTCATTATTATATTTTAATACGAGTTCTATAATAATTATAGGGATTAATTTTATTAAAGTTATTATAAAGAATAGATTAATTCAATTTAATGAATAAATTAAAGAAATGAATCGACCATTTAAAGAGTACATCCCAATTTTTAAAATAAATGATTAAAAAATAATTATTATAAATAAATAATTAGATTTATTTCCGATTCTGTGTAAATTATTATATACAGTAAATATGATAAAGAAAATTCTTCTGGAGGCTAAACAGATTAAAAAATATATTAAATATGTATTTAGAATATTAGTGTCTGATTTAACAGTAGATCAAATGATTTATAATAGAAATTATAAATATTATAATCATTTAATCGAAACGGAGAAACGGAGAAACGGAGAAACGAAGAAGGAAACCGAGAAATGAAGAAAGAAACGAAGAAAGAAATGGAGAAACGAAGAAATAAACCGAGAAACGGAGAAAGCAACGGAGAAACGAAGAAAGAAACAGAGAAACGAACAAAGAAACGCAGAAACGAAGAATGAAACGGAGAAACGAAGAAATAAGTGGAGAAACGAAGAAATAAACGGAGAAACGAACAAAGAAACGGAGAAACGAACAAAGAAACGGAGAAACGAACAAAGAAACGGAGAAACGAACAAGGAAACGCAGAAACGTTTCTCCGTTTCTCCGTTTCTCGGTTTCTCCGTTTCTCCGTTTCTCCGTTTCTCGGTTTCCCCGTTTCTCCGTTTCTCGGTTTCTCCGTTTCTCCGTTTCTCGGTTTCTCCGTTTTTCGGTTTCTCCGTTTCTCGGTTTCTCCGTTTCTCCGTTTCTCCGTTTCGCGGTTTCTCCGTTTCTCCGTTTCTCGGTTTCTCCGTTTCTCCGTTTCTCCGTTTCTCCGTTTCACCGTTTTTTGTTCGTTTCTCCATTTATTTCTCCGATTCTCCGCTTCTTTCTTCGTTTCTCCGTTTCTTTCTTCGTTTCTTCGTTTCTTTCTTTGTTTCTCCGTTTCTTTCATCGTTTCTCCGTTTCTTTCTTCGATTCTCCGTTTATTTCTCCGTTTCTCCGTTTATTTCTCCGTTTCTCCGTTTCTTTCATCGTTTCTCCGTTTCTTTGTTCGTTTCTCCGTTTCTTTGTTCGTTCCTCCTTTTTTGGTCGATTCTCCGTTTCTTTGTTCGTTTCTCCATTTATTTCTTCGTTTCTCCGTTTCTTTCCTCGTTTCTCCGTTTCTTTCCTCGTTTCTCCGTTTATTTCTTCGTTTCTCCATTTATTTCTCCGTTTCTCCGTTTCTTTCTTCGTTTCTCCGTTTCTTTCTTCGTTTCTCCGTTTCTTTGTTCGTTTCTCCGTTTCTTTGTTCGTTTCTCCGTTTCTTTGTTCGTTTCTCCGTTTCTTTGTTCGTCTCTCCGTGTCTTTGTTCGTTTCTCCGTTTCTTTGTTCGTTTCTCCGTTTCTTTCATCATTTCTCCGTTTCTTTTATCGTTTCTCCGTTTCTTTCTCCGTTTCTCGGTTTATTTCTTCGTTTCTCCATTTATTTCTCCGATTCTCCGATTCTTTCTTCGTTTCTTCGTTTCTTTCTTCGTTACTCCGTTTCTTTCTTCGTTTCTCCGTTTCTTTCTTCGTTTCTCCGTTTCTTTGTTCGTTTCTCCGTTTCTTTCTCCGTTTCTCGGTTTATTTCTTCGTTTCTCCATTTATTTCTCCGATTCTCCGTTTGTTTCTTCATTTCTCCGTTTCTTTCTTCGTTTCTCCGTTTCTTTATTCGAATCTCCGTTTCTTTCTTCATTTCTCCGTTTCTTTCTTCGTTTCTCCATTTCTTTGTTCGTTTCTCCGTTTCTTTGTTCGTTTCTCCGTTTCTTTGTTCGTTTCTCCGTTTCTTTGTTCGTTTCTCCGTTTCTTTCTTCATTTCTCCGTTTCTTTGATCGTTTCTCCGTTTCTTTCTCCGTTTCTCGGTTTATTTCTTCGTTTCTCCATTTATTTCTCCGATTCTCCGATTCCTTCTTCGTTTCTTCGTTTCTTTCTTCGTTACTCCGTTTCTTTCTTCGTTTCTCCGTTTCTGTCTTCGTTTCTCCGTTTCATTTTTCGTTTCTCCGTTTCCTTCTTCGTTTCTCCGTTTCTTTGTACGTTTCTCCGTTTCTTTCTTTGTTTCTCCGTTTCTTTCTTCATTTCTCCGTTTATTTCTTCGTTTCTCCGTTTCATTCTTCGTTTCTGCGTTTCTTTGTTCGTTTCTCCGTTTCTTTCTTCGTTTCTCCGTTTCTCTGTTCGTTTCTCCGTTTCTTTCTACGTTTCTCCGTTTCTTTCTTCGTCTCTCCGCTTATTTCATCGTTTCTCCATTTATTTCTCCATTTCTCCGTTTCTTTCTTCGTTTCTCCGTTTCTTTCTTCGTTTCTCCGTTTCTTTGTTCATTTCTCCGTTTCTTTGTTCATTTCTCCGTTTCTTTGTTCGTTTCTCCGTTTCTTTCTTCGTTTCTCCGTTTCTTTGTTCGTTTCTCCGTTTATTTCTTCGTTTCTCCGTTTATTTCTTCGTTTCTCCATTTATTTCGCCGTCCCTCCGTTTCTTTGTTCGTTTCTCCGTTTCTTTCTTCGTTTCTCCGTTTCTTTCTTCGTTTCTCCGTTTCTTTCTTCGTTTCTCCGTTTATTTGTTCGTTTCTCCATTTATTTCTCCTTTTCTTTCTTCGTTTCTCCGTTTCTTTCTTCGCTTCTCCGTTTCTTTCATCGTTTCTCCGTTTCTTTGTTCGTTTCTACGTTACTTTGTCCGTTTCTCCGTTTCTTTCTTCGTTTCTCCGTTTATTTGTTCGTTTCTCCATTTATTTCTCCGTTTCTTTCTTCGTTTCTCCGTTTATTTCTTCGTTTCTCCATTTATTTCTCCGTTTCTCCGTTTCTTTCTTCGTTTCTCCGTTTGTTTCTTCGTTTCTCCATTTATTTCTTCGTTTCTTTCTTTGTTTCTCCGTTTCTTTGTTCATTTCTCCGTTTCTTTGTTCATTTCTCCGTTTCTTTGTTCGTTTCTCCGTTTCTTTCTTCGTATCTCTGTTTCTTTCTTCGTTTCTCCGTTTCTTTCTTCGTTTCTCCGTTTCTTTCTTCGTTTCTCCGTTTATTTCTTCGTTTCTGCATTTATTTCTCCGTTTCTCCGTTTCTTTCTTCGTTTCTCCGTTTATTTCTTCGTTTCTCCACTTATGTCTCCGTTTCTCCGTTTCTTTCTTCGTTTCTCCGTTTCTTTCTTCGTTTCTCCGTTTCCTTGTTCATTTCTCCGTTTCGCTCTTCGGTTCTCCGTTTCTTTGTTCGTTTCTCCATTTATCTCTTCGTTTCTTCATTTATTTCTCCGTTTCTCCGTTTATTTCTCCGTTTCTCCATTTATTTCTCCGATTCTCCGTTTCTTTGTTCGTTTCTCCGTTTCTTTGTTCGTTTCTACGTTACTTTGTCCGTTTCTCCGTTTCTTTCTTCGTTCCTCCGTTTCTTTCTTCATTTCTCCGTTTCTTTCTTCGTGTCTCCGTTTCTTTGTTCGTTTCTCCATTTATTTCTCCGTTTCTTTCTTCGTTTCTCCGTTTCTTTCTTCGTTCCTCCGTTTATTTGTTCGTTTCTCCGTTTCTTTGTTCGTTTCTCCGTTTCTTTGTTCGTTTCTCCGTTTCTTTCTTCGTTTCTCCGTTTCTTTGTTCGTTTCTCCGTTTCTTTGTTCGTTTCTCCGTTTCATTCTTCGTTTTTCCGTTTCTTTGTTCGTTTCTCCATTTATTTCTCCATTTCTTTCTTCGTTTCTCCGTTTCTTACTTCGCTTCTCCGTTTCTTTCTTCGTTTCTCCGTTTATTTCTTCGTTTCTCCATTTATTTCTCCGTTTCTCCGTTTCTTTCTTCGTTTCTCCGTTTATTTCTTCGTTTCTCCATTTATTTCTACGTTTCTCCGTTTCTTTCTTCGCTTCTCCGTTTCTTTCTTCGTTTCTCCGTTTCTTTGTTCATTTCTCCGTTTCTCTCTTCGGTTCTCCGTTTCTCTGTTCGTTTCTCCATTTATTTCTTCGTTTCTCCATTTATTTCTCCGTTTCTCCGTTTATTTCTCCGTTTCTCCATTTATTTCTCCGATTCTCCGCTTCCTTCTTCGATTCGCCGTTTCTTTGTTCGTTTCTCCGTTTCTTTCTCCGTTTCTCGGTCTATTTCTTCGTTTCTCCATTTATTTCTCCGATTCTCCGTTTCTTTCTTCGGTTCTCCGTTTCTTTCTTCGATTCTCCGTTTATTTCTTCGTTTCTCCATTTATTTCTCCGCTTCTCCGTTTCTTTCTTCGTTTCTCCGTTTATTTCTTCGTTTCCCCATTTATTTCTCCGTTTCTCCGTTTCTTTCTTCGTTTCTCCGTTTCTTTCTTCGTTTCTCCGTTTCTTTGTACGTTTCTCCGTTTCTCTCTTCGTTTCTCCGTTTCTTTGTTCGTTTCTCCGTTTCTTTCTTCGCTTCTCCATTTATTTCTCCGTTGCTCCGATTCTTTCTTCGTTTCTCCGTTTCTTTGTTCGTTTCTCCATTTATTTCTCCGATTCTCCGATTCTTTCTTCGTTTCTACGTTTCTTTCTTCGTTACTCCGTTTCTTTCTTCGTTTCTCCGTTTCTGTCTTCGTTTCTCCGTTTCATTCTTCGTTTCTCCGTTTCTTTCTTCGTTTCTCCGTTTCTTTGTACGTTTCTCCGTTTCTTTCTTTGTTTCTCCGTTTCTTTCTTCATTTCTCCGTTTATTTCTTCGTTTCTCCGTTTCATTCTTCGTTTCTGCGTTTCTTTGTTCGTTTCTCCGTTTCTTTCTTCGTTTCTCCGTTTCTCTGTTCGTTTCTCCGTTTCTTTCTTCGTTTCTCCGTTTCTTTCTTCGTCTCTCCGCTTATTTCATCGTTTCTCCATTTATTTCTCCGTTTCTCCGTTTATTTCTCCGTTTCTCCGTTTCTTTCTTCGTTTCTCCGTTTATTTCTTCGTTTCTCCATTTATTTCTCCGCTTCTCCGTTTCTTTCTTCGTTTCTCCGTTTATTTCTTCGTTTCTCCATTTATTTCTCCGTTTCTCCGTTTCTTTCTTCGTTTCTCCGTTTGTTTCTTCGTTTCTCCATTTATTTCTCCGTTTCTTTCTTCGTTTCTCCGTTTCTTTGTTCATTTCTCCGTTTCTTTGTTCATTTCTCCGTTTCTTTGTTCGTTTCTCCGTTTCTTTCTTCGTTTCTCCGTTTCTTTGTTCGTTTCTCCGTTTATTTCTTCGTTTCTCCGTTTATTTCTTCGTTTCTCCATTTATTTCGCCGTCCCTCCGTTTCTTTGTTCGTTTCTCCGTTTCTTTCTTCGTTTCTCCGTTTCTTTCTTCGTTTCTCCGTTTCTTTCTTCGTTTCTCCGTTTATTTGTTCGTTTCTCCATTTATTTCTCCTTTTCTTTCTTCGTTTCTCCGTTTCTTTCTTCGCTTCTCCGTTTCTTTCTTCGTTTCTCCGTTTCTTTGTTCATTTCTCCGTTTCTTTGTTCGTTTCTCCGTTTCTTTCTTCGTATCTCTGTTTCTTTCTTCGTTTCTCCGTTTCTTTCTTCGTTTCTCCGTTTCTTTCTTCGTTTCTCCGTTTATTTCTTCGTTTCTGCATTTATTTCTCCGTTTCTCCGTTTCTTTCTTCGTTTCTCCGTTTATTTCTTCGTTTCTCCACTTATGTCTCCGTTTCTCCGTTTCTTTCTTCGTTTCTCCGTTTCTTTCTTCGTTTCTCCGTTTCCTTGTTCATTTCTCCGTTTCGCTCTTCGGTTCTCCGTTTCTTTGTTCGTTTCTCCATTTATCTCTTCGTTTCTACATTTATTTCTCCGTTTCTCCGTTTATTTCTCCGTTTCTCCATTTATTTCTCCGATTCTCCGTTTCTTTGTTCGTTTCTCCGTTTCTTTGTTCGTTTCTACGTTACTTTGTTCGTTTCTCCGTTTCTTTCTTCGTTCCTCCGTTTCTTTCTTCATTTCTCCGTTTCTTTCTTCGTGTCTCCGTTTCTTTGTTCGTTTCTCCATTTATTTCTCCGTTTCTTTCTTCGTTTCTCCGTTTCTTTCTTCGTTCCTCCGTTTATTTGTTCGTTTCTCCGTTTCTTTGTTCGTTTCTCCGTTTCTTTGTTCGTTTCTCCGTTTCTTTCTTCGTTTCTCCGTTTCTTTGTTCGTTTCTCCGTTTCTTTGTTCGTTTCTCCGTTTCATTCTTCGTTTTTCCGTTTCTTTGTTCGTTTCTCCATTTATTTCTCCATTTCTTTCTTCGTTTCTCCGTTTCTTACTTCGCTTCTCCGTTTCTTTCTTCGTTTCTCCGTTTATTTCTTCGTTTCTCCATTTATTTCTCCGTTTCTCCGTTTCTTTCTTCGTTTCTCCGTTTATTTCTTCGTTTCTCCATTTATTTCTACGTTTCTCCGTTTCTTTCTTCGCTTCTCCGTTTCTTTCTTCGTTTCTCCGTTTCTTTGTTCATTTCTCCGTTTCTCTCTTCGGTTCTCCGTTTCTCTGTTCGTTTCTCCATTTATTTCTTCGTTTCTCCATTTATTTCTCCGTTTCTCCGTTTATTTCTCCGTTTCTCCATTTATTTCTCCGATTCTCCGCTTCCTTCTTCGATTCGCCGTTTCTTTGTTCGTTTCTCCGTTTCTTTCTCCGTTTCGCGGTCTATTTCTTCGTTTCTCCATTTATTTCTCCGATTCTCCGTTTCTTTCTTCGGTTCTCCGTTTCTTTCTTCGATTCTCCGTTTATTTCTTCGTTTCTCCATTTATTTCTCCGCTTCTCCGTTTCTTTCTTCGTTTCTCCGTTTATTTCTTCGTTTCCCCATTTATTTCTCCGTTTCTCCGTTTCTTTCTTCGTTTCTCCGTTTCTTTCTTCGTTTCTCCGTTTCTTTGTACGTTTCTCCGTTTCTCTCTTCGTTTCTCGGTTTCTTTGTTCGTTTCTCCGTTTCTTTCTTCGCTTCTCCATTTATTTCTCCGTTGCTCCGATTCTTTCTTCGTTTCTCCGTTTCTTTGTTCGTTTCTCCGTTTCTTTCTTCGTTTCTCCGTTTCTTTCTTCGTTTCTCCGTTTCTTTGTTCGTTTCTCCATTTATTTCTCCGTTTCTTTCTTCGTTTCTCCGTTTCTTTCTTCATTTCTCCGTTTATTTCTTCGTTTCTCCGTTTCATTCTTCGTTTCTGCGTTTCTTTGTTCGTTTCTCCGTTTCTTTCTTCGTTTCTCCGTTTCTCTGTTCGTTTCTCCGTTTGTTTCTTCGTTTCTCCGTTTCTTTCTTCGTTTCTCCGTTTCTTTGTTCATTTCTCCGTTTCTTTGTTCGTTTCTCCGTTTCTTTCTTCGTTTCTCCGTTTCTTTGTTCGTTTCTCCGTTTATTTCTTCGTTTCTCCATTTATTTCTCCGATTCCCCGTTTCTTTCTTCGTTTCTCTGTTTCTTTCTTCGTTTCTCAGTTTCTTTCTTCGTTTCTCCGTTTCTTACTTCGTTTCTTCGTTTCTTTCTTCGTTTCTCCGTTTATTTCTTCGTTTCTCCATTTATTTCTCCGTTTCTCCGTTTCTTTCTTCGTTTCATTGTTCATTTCTCCGTTTCTTTGTTCGTTTCTCCGTTTCTTTCTTCGTTTCTCCGTTTCTTTGTTCGTTTCTCCTTTTATTTCTTCGTTTCTCCATTTATTTCTCCGTTGCTCCGATTCTTTCTTCGTTTCTCCGTTTCTTTGTTCGTTTCTCCGTTTCTTTGTTCGTTTCTCCGTTTCTTTCTTCGTTTCTCCGATTCTTTCTTCGTTTCTCCGTTTCTTTGTTCGTTTCTCCGTTTCTTTGTTCGTTTCTCCGTTTCTTTCTTCGTTTCTCCGTTTCTTTGTTCGTTTCTCCATTTATTTCTCCGTTTCTTTCTTCGTTTCTCCGTTTCTTTCTTCGTGTCTCCGTTTATTTCTTCGTTTCTCCATTTATTTCTCCGTTTCTTTCTTCGTTTCTCCGTTTCTTTGTTCATTTCTCCGTTTCTTTGTTCGTTTCTCCGTTTCTTTCTTCGTTTCTCCGTTTCTTTGTTCGTTTCTCCGTTTATTTCTTCGTTTCTCCATTTATTTCTCCGATTCCCCGTTTCTTTCTTCGTTTCTCTGTTTCTTTCTTCGTTTCTCAGTTTCTTTCTTCGTTTCTCCGTTTCTTTGTTCGTTTCTCCGTTTCTTTCTTCGTTTCTCCGTTTCTTTGTTCGTTTCTCCTTTTATTTCTTCGTTTCTCCATTTATTTCTCCGTTGCTCCGATTCTTTCTTCGTTTCTCCGTTTCTTTGTTCGTTTCTCCGTTTCTTTGTTCGTTTCTCCGTTTCTTTCTTCGTTTCTCCGATTCTTTCTTCGTTTCTCCGTTTCTTTGTTCGTTTCTCCGTTTCTTTGTTCGTTTCTCCGTTTCTTTCTTCGTTTCTCCGTTTCTTTGTTCGTTTCTCCATTTATTTCTCCGTTTCTTTCTTCGTTTCTCCGTTTCTTACTTCGTTTCTCCGTTTCTTTCTTCGATTCTCCGTTTATTTCTTCGTTTCTCCATTTATTTCGCCGTCCCTCCGTTTCTTTGTTCGTTTCTCCGTTTCTTTCTTCGTGTCTCCGTTTATTTCTTCGTTTCTCCATTTATTTCTCCGTTTCTTTCTTCGTTTCTCCGTTTCTTTGTTCATTTCTCCGTTTCTTTGTTCGTTTCTCCGTTTCTTTCTTCGTTTCTCCGTTTCTTTGTTCGTTTCTCCGTTTATTTCTTCGTTTCTCCATTTATTTCTCCGTTTCTCCGTTTCTCTCTTCGTTTCTCCGTTTCTTTGTTCGTTTCTCCGTTTATTTCTTCGTTTCTCCATTTATTTCTCCGTTTCTCGGTCTATTTCTTCGTTTCTCCATTTATTTCTCCGATTCCCCGTTTCTTTCTTCGTTTCTCAGTTTCTTTCTTCGTTTCTCCGTTTCTTACTTCGTTTCTCCGTTTCTTTCTTCGTGTCTCCGTTTATTTCTTCGTTTCTCCATTTATTTCTCCGTTTCTTTCTTCGTTTCTCCGTTTCTTTGTTCATTTCTCCGTTTCTTTGTTCGTTTCTCCGTTTCTTTCTTCGTTTCTCCGTTTCTTTGTTCGTTTCTCCGTTTATTTCTTCGTTTCTCCATTTATTTCTCCGATTCCCCGTTTCTTTCTTCGTTTCTCTGTTTCTTTCTTCGTTTCTCAGTTTCTTTCTTCGTTTCTCCGTTTCTTACTTCGTTTCTTCGTTTCTTTCATCGTTTCTCCGTTTATTTCTTCGTTTCTCCATTTATTTCTCCGTTTCTCCGTTTCTTTCTTCGTTTCATTGTTCATTTCTCCGTTTCTTTGTTCGTTTCTCCGTTTCTTTCTTCGTTTCTCCGTTTCTTTGTTCGTTTCTCCATTTATTTCTCCGTTTCTTTCTTCGTTTCTCCGTTTCTTACTTCGTTTCTCAGTTTCTTTCTTCGATTCTCCGTTTATTTCTTCGTTTCTCCATTTATTTCGCCGTTTCTCCGTTTCTTTCTTCGTTTCTCCGTTTCTTTCTTCGTTTCTCCGTTTCTTTCTTCGTTTCTCCGTTTATTTGTTCGTTTCTCCGTTTCTTTGTTCGTTTCTCCGTTTCTTTTTTCGTTTCTCCGTTTCTATCTTCATTTCTCCGTTTCTTTGTTCGTTTCTCCGTTTCTTTGTTCGTTTCTCCATTTATTTCTCCGTTTCTTTCTTCGTTTCTCCGTTTCTTACTTCGTTTCTCCGTTTCTTTCTTCGATTCTCCGTTTATTTCTTCGTTTCTCCATTTATTTCGCCGTTTCACCGTTTCTTTGTTCGTTTCTCCGATTCTTTCTTCGTTTCCCCGTTTCTTTGTTCGTTTCTCCGTTTCTCTCTTCGGTTCTCCGTTTCTTTGTTCGTTTCTCCATTTATTTCTTCGTTTCTCCATTTATTTCTCCGTTTCTCCGTTTATTTCTCCGTTTCTCCATTTATTTCTCCGATTCTCCGTTTCTTTGTTCGTTGCTCCGTTTCTTTGTTCGTTTCCCCGTTACTTTGTCGGTTTCTCCGCTTCTTTCTTCGTTTCTCCGTTTCTTTGTTCGTTTCTCCGTTTCTCGGTCTATTTCTTCGTTTCTCCATTTATTTCTCCGATTCCCCGTTTCTTTCTTCGTTTCTCAGTTTCTTTCTTCGTTTCTCAGTTTCTTTCTTCGTTCCTCCGTTTATTTGTTCGTTTCTCCGTTTCATTGTTCGTTTCTCCGTTTCTTTGTCCGTTTCTCCGTTTCTTTCTTCGTTTCTCCGTTTCTTTGTTCGTTTCTCCGTTTCTCTCTTCGTTTCTCCGTTTCTTTGTTCGTTTCTCCGTTTATTTCTTCGTTTCTCCATTTATTTCTCCGTTTCTCGGTCTATTTCTTCGTTTCTCCATTTATTTCTCCGATTCCCCGTTTCTTTCTCCGTTTCTCCGTTTCTTTCTTCGTTTCTCCGTTTCTTTGTTCATTTCTCCGTTTCTTTGTTCGTTTCTCCGTTTCTTTCTTCGTTTCTCCGTTTCTTTGTTCGTTTCTCCGTTTATTTCTTCGTTTCTCCATTTATTTCTCCGTTGCTCCGATTCTTTCTTCGTTTCTCCGTTTCTTTGTTCGTTTCTCCGTTTCTTTCTTCGTTTCTCCGTTTCTTTGTTCGTTTCTCCATTTATTTCTCCGTTTCTTTCTTCGTTTCTCCGTTTCTTACTTCGTTTCTCAGTTTCTTTCTTCGATTGTCCGTTTATTTCTTCGTTTCTCCATTTATTTCGCCGTTTCTCCGTTTCTTTGTTCGTTTCTCCGTTTCTTTCTTCGTATCTCCGTTTCTTTCTTCGTTTCTCCGTTTCTTTCTTCGTTTCTCCGTTTCTTTCGTCGTTTCTCCGTTTCTTTCTTCGTTTCTCCGTTTCCTTGTTCGTTTCTCCGTTTATTTCTTCGTTTCTCCATTTATTTCTCCGTTTCTTTCTTCGTTACTCCGTTTCTTTGTTCGTTTCCCCGTTTCTTTCTTCGTTTCTCCGTTTCTTTCTTCGTTTCTCCGTTTATTTGTTCGTTTCTCCGTTTCTTTGTTCGTTTCTCCGTTTCTTTGTTCGTTTCTCCGTTTCTTTGTTCGTTTCTCCATTTATTTCTCCGTTTCTTTCTTCGTTTCTCCGTTTCTTACTTCGTTTCTCCGTTTCTTTCTTCGATTCTCAGTTTATTTCTTCGTTTCTCCATTTATTTCGCCGTTTCTCCGTTTCTTTGTTCGTTTCTCCGATTCCTTCTTCGTTTCTCCGTTTCTTTGTTCGTTTCTCCGTTTCTTTGTTCGTTTCTCCGTTTCTTTGTTCGTTTCTCCATTTATTTCTCCGTTTCTATCTTCGTTTCTCCGTTTCTTACTTCGTTTCTCCGTTTCTTTGTTCGTTTCTCCGTTTCTTTCTTCGTTTCTCCGATTCTTTGTTCGTTTCTCCATTTATTTCTCCGTTTCTTTCTTCGTTTCTCCGTTTCTTACTTCGTTTCTCCGTTTCTTTCTTCGATTCTCCGTTTATTTCTTCGTTTCTCCATTTATTTCGCCGTCCCTCCGTTTCTTTGTTCGTTTCTCCGTTTCTTTCTTCGTTTCTCCGTTTCTTTCTTCGTTTCTCCGTTTCTTTCTTCGTTTCTCCGTTTATTTGTTCGTTTCTCCGTTTCTTTGTTCGTTTCTCCGTTTCTTTGTTCGTTTCTCCGTTTCTATCTTCATTTCTCCGTTTCTTTGTTCGTTTCTCCGTTTCTTTGTTCGTTTCTCCATTTATTTCTCCGTTTCTTTCTTCGTTTCTCCGTTTCTTACTTCGTTTCTCCGTTTCTTTCTTCGATTCTCCGTTTATTTCTTCGTTTCTCCATTTATTTCGCCGTTTCACCGTTTCTTTGATCGTTTTTCCGATTCTATCTTCGTTTCCCCGTTTCTTTGTTCGTTTCTCCGTTTCTCTCTTCGGTTCTCCGTTTCTTTGTTCGTTTCTCCATTTATTTCTTCGTTTCTCCATTTATTTCTCCGTTTCTCCGTTTATTTCTCCGTTTCTCCATTTATTTCTCCGATTCTCCGTTTCTTTGTTCGTTGCTCCGTTTCTTTGTTCGTTTCCCCGTTACTTTGTCGGTTTCTCCGCTTCTTTCTTCGTTACTCCGTTTCTTTTTCCGTTTCTCCGTTTCTCGGTCTATTTCTTCGTTTCTCCATTTATTTCTCCGATTCCCCGTTTCTTTCTTCGTTTCTCATTTTCTTTCTTCGTTTCTCAGTTTCTTTCTTCGTTCCGCCGCTTCTTTCGCTGTTTCTCCGTTTCTTTGTTCGTTTCTCCGTTTCTTTGTTCTTTTCTCCGTTTTTTTGTTCGTTTCTCCGTTTCTTTCTTCGTTTCTCCCTTTCTTTCTTCGTTTCTCCGTTTCTTTCTTCGTATCTCCGTTTCTTTCTTCGTTTCTCCGTTTCTTTCTTCGTTTCTCCGTTTCTTTCGTCGTTTCTCCGTTTCTTTCTTCGTTTCTCCGTTTCCTTGTTCGTTTCTCCGTTTATTTCTTCGTTTCTCCATTTATTTCTCCGTTTCTTTCTTCGTTACTCCGTTTCTTTGTTCGTTTCCCCGTTTCTTTCTTCGTTTCTCCGTTTCTTTCTTCGTTTCTCCGTTTATTTGTTCGTTTCTCCGTTTCTTTGTTCGTTTCTCCGTTTCTTTGTTCGTTTCTCCGTTTCTTTGTTCGTTTCTCCATTTATTTCTCCGTTTCTTTCTTCGTTTCTCCGTTTCTTACTTCGTTTCTCCGTTTCTTTCTTCGATTCTCAGTTTATTTCTTCGTTTCTCCATTTATTTCGCCGTTTCTCCGTTTCTTTGTTCGTTTCTCCGATTCCTTCTTCGTTTCTCCGTTTCTTTGTTCGTTTCTCCGTTTCTTTGTTCGTTTCTCCGTTTCTTTGTTCGTTTCTCCATTTATTTCTCCGTTTCTATCTTCGTTTCTCCGTTTCTTACTTCGTTTCTCCGTTTCTTTGTTCGTTTCTCCGTTTCTTTCTTCGTTTCTCCGTTTCTTTGTTCGTTTCTCCATTTATTTCTCCGTTTCTTTCTTCGTTTCTCCGTTTCTTACTTCGTTTCTCCGTTTCTTTCTTCGATTCTCCGTTTATTTCTTCGTTTCTCCATTTATTTCGCCGTCCCTCCGTTTCTTTGTTCGTTTCTCCGTTTCTTTCTTCGTTTCTCCGTTTCTTTCTTCGCTTCTCCGTTTCTTTCTTCGTTTCTCCGTTTATTTGTTCGTTTCTCCGTTTCTTTGTTCGTTTCTCCGTTTCTTTGTTCGTTTCTCCGTTTCTATCTTCATTTCTCCGTTTCTTTGTTCGTTTCTCCGTTTCTTTGTTCGTTTCTCCATTTATTTCTCCGTTTCTTTCTTCGTTTCTCCGTTTCTTACTTCGTTTCTCCGTTTCTTTCTTCGATTCTCCGTTTATTTCTTCGTTTCTCCATTTATTTCGCCGTTTCACCGTTTCTTTGATCGTTTCTCCGATTCTATCTTCGTTTCCCCGTTTCTTTGTTCGCTTCTCCGTTTCTCTCTTCGGTTCTCCGTTTCTTTGTTCGTTTCTCCATTTATTTCTTCGTTTCTCCATTTATTTCTCCGTTTCTCCGTTTATTTCTCCGTTTCTCCATTTATTTCTCCGATTCTCCGTTTCTTTGTTCGTTGCTCCGTTTCTTTGTTCGTTTCCCCGTTACTTTGTCGGTTTCTCCGCTTCTTTCTTCGTTACTCCGTTTCTTTTTTCGTTTCTCCGTTTCTCGGTCTATTTCTTCGTTTCTCCATTTATTTCTCCGATTCCCCGTTTCTTTCTTCGTTTCTCAGTTTCTTTCTTCGTTTCTCAGTTTCTTTCTTCGTTCCTCCGCTTCTTTCGCCGTTTCTCCGTTTCTTTGTTCGTTTCTCCGTTTCTTTGTTCTTTTCTCCGATTCTTTGTTCGTTTCTCCGTTTCTTTCTTCGTTTCTCCCTTTCTTTCTTCGTTTCTCCGTTTCTTTGTTCGTTTCTCCGTTTCTTTGTTCGTTTCTCCGTTTCTTTCTTCGTTTCTCCGTTCCTTTGTTCGTTTCTCCATTTATTTCTCCGTTTCTTTCTTCGTTTCTCCGTTTCTTACTTCGTTTCTCCGTTTCTTTCTTCGTTTCTCCGTTTATTTCTTCGTTTCTCCATTTATTTCCCCGTTTCTCCGTTTCTTTCTTCGTTTCTCCGTTTATTTCTTCGTTTCTCCATTTATTTCTCCGTTTCACCGTTTCTTTCTTCGTTTCTCCGTTTCTTTCTTCGTTTCTCCGTTTCTTTGTTCATTTATCCGTTTCTCTATTCGGTTCTCCGTTTCTTTGTTCGTTTCTCCATTTATTTCTTCGTTTCTCCATTTATTTCTCCGTTTCTCCGTTTATTTCTCCGTTTCTCCATTTATTTCTCCGATTCTCCGTTTCTTTGTTCGTTTCTCCGTTACTTTGTCGGTTTCTCCGCGTCTTTCTTCGTTTCTCCGTTTCTTTGTTCGTTTCTCCGTTTCTTTCTCCGTTTCTCGGTCTATTTCTTCGTTTCTCCATTTATTTCTCCGATTCTCCGTTTCTTTCTTCGTTTCTCAGTTTCTTTCTTCGTTTCTCCGTTTCTTTCTTCGTTTCTCAGTTTCTTTCTTCGTTTCTCCGTTTCTTTCTTCGTTTCTCCGTTTATTTCTTCGTTCCATTTTTCGTTTTTCCGTTTCTTTCTTCGTTTCTCCGTTTATTTCTTCGTTTCTTTGTTCGTTTCTCCGATTCTCTCTTCGTTTCTCCGTTTCTTTGTTCGTTTCTCCGTTTCTTTGTTCGTTTCTCCGTTTCTTTCTTCGTTTCTCCGTTTCTTTGTTCGTTTCTCCATTTATTTCTCCGTTTCTTTCTTCGTTTCTCCGTTTCTTACTTCGTTTCTCCGTTTCTTTGTTCGTTTCTCCGTTTCTTTCTTCGTTTCTCCGTTTCTTTGTTCGTTTCTCCATTTATTTCTCCGTTTCTTTCTTCGTTTCTCCGTTTCTTACTTCGTTTCTCCGTTTCTTTCTTCGATTCTCCGTTTATTTCTTCGTTTCTCCATTTATTTCGCCGTCCCTCCGTTTCTTTGTTCGTTTCTCCGTTTCTTTCTTCGTTTCTCCGTTTCTTTCTTCGTTTCTCCGTTTCTTTCTTCGTTTCTCCGTTTATTTGTTCGTTTCTCCGTTTCTTTGTTCGTTTCTCCGTTTCTTTGTTCTTTTCTCCGTTTCTTTGTTCGTTTCTCCGTTTCTTTCTTCGTTTCTCCCTTTCTTTCTTCGTTTCTCCGTTTCTTTGTTCGTTTCTCCGTTTCTTTGTTCGTTTCTCCGTTTCTTTCTTCGTTTCTCCGTTTCTTTCTCCGTTTCTCGGTCTATTTCTTCGTTTCTCCATTTATTTCTCCGATTCTCCGTTTCTTTCTTCGTTTCTCAGTTTCTTTCTTCGTTTCTCCGTTTCTTTCTTCGTTTCTCCGTTTATTTCTTCGTTCCATTTTTCGTTTTTCCGTTTCTTTCTTCGTTTCTCCGTTTATTTCTTCGTTTCTTTGTTCGTTTCTCCGATTCTCTCTTCGTTTCTCCGTTTCTTTCTTCGTTTCTCCGTTTCTTTCTTCGTTTCTCCGTTTCTTTCGTCGTTTCTCCGTTTCTTTCTTCGTTTCTCCGTTTCCTTGTTCGTTTCTCCGTTTATTTCTTCGTTTCTCCATTTATTTCTCCGTTTCTTTCTTCGTTTCTCCGTTTCTTTGTTCGTTTCTCCGTTTCTTTCTTCGTTTCTCCGTTTCTTTCTTCGTTTCTCCGTTTATTTGTTCGTTTCTCCGTTTCTTTGTTCGTTTCTCCATTTATTTCTCCGTTTCTTTCTTCGTTTCTCCGTTTCTTACTTCGTTTCTCCGTTTCTTTCTTCGATTCTCAGTTTATTTCTTCGTTTCTCCATTTATTTCGCCGTTTCTCCGTTTCTTTGTTCGTCTCTCCGATTCTCTCTTCGTTTCTCCGTTTCTTTGTTCGTTTCTCCGTTTCTTTGTTCGTTTCTCCGTTTCTTTCTTCGTTTCTCCGTTTCTTTGTTCGTTTCTCCATTTATTTCTCCGTTTCTTTCTTCGTTTCTCCGTTTCTTACTTCGTTTCTCCGTTTCTTTCTTCGATTCTCCGTTTATTTCTTCGTTTCTCCATTTATTTCGCCGTCCCTCCGTTTCTTTGTTCGTTTCTCCGTTTCTTTCTTCGTTTCTCCGTTTCTTTCTTCGTTTCTCCGTTTCTTTCTTCGTTTCTCCGTTTATTTGTTCGTTTCTCCGTTTCTTTGTTCGTTTCTCCGTTTCTTTGTTCGTTTCTCCGTTTCTATCTTTATTTCTCCGTTTCTTTGTTCGTTTCTCCGTTTCTTTGTTCGTTTCTCCATTTATTTCTCCGTTTCTTTCTTCGTTTCTCCGTTTCTTACTTCGTTTCTCCGTTTCTTTGTTCGTTTCTCCGTTACTTTGTCGGTTTCTCCGCTTCTTTCTTCGTTTCTCCGTTTCTTTGTTCGTTTCTCCGTTTCTCGGTCTATTTCTTCGTTTCTCCATTTATTTCTCCGATTCCCCGTTTCTTTCTTCGTTTCTCAGTTTCTTTCTTCGTTTCTCCGTTTATTTCTTCGTTTCTCCATTTATTTCTCCGTTTCTCCGTTTCTTTTTTCGTTTCTCCGTTTATTTCTTCGTTTCTCCATTTATTTCTCTGTTTCTCCGTTTCTTTCTTCGTTTCTCAGTTTCTTTCTTCGTTTCTCCGTTTCTTTGTTCATTTCTCCGTTTCTCTATTCGGTTCTCCGTTTCTCTGTTCGTTTCTCCATTTATTTCTTCGTTTCTCCATTTATTTCTCCGTTTCTCCGTTTATTTCTCCGTTTCTCCATTTATTTCTCCGATTCTCCGTTTCTTTGTTCGTTTCTCCGTTACTTTGTCGGTTTCTCCGCTTCTTTCTTCGTTTCTCCGTTTCTTTGTTCGTTTCTCCGTTTCTTTCTCCGTTTCTCGGTCTATTTCTTCGTTTCTCCATTTATTTCTCCGATTCTCCGTTTCTTTCTTCGCTTCTCAGTTTCTTTCTTCGTTTCTCCGTTTCTTTCTTCGTTTCTCCGTTTATTTCTTCGTTCCATTTTTCGTTTTTCCGTTTCTTTCTTCGTTTCTTCGTTTCTTTCTTCGTTACTCCGTTTCTTTCTTCGTTTCTCCGTTTCTCCGTTTCTTTGTTTGTTTCTCCGTTCCTTTCTTTGTTTCTCCGTTTCTTTCTTCGTTTCTCCGTTTCGTTCTTCGTTTCTCCGTTTCATTCTTCGTTTCTCCGTTTCTTTCTTCGTTTCTCCGTTTCCTTGATCGTTTCTCCGTTTATTTCTTCGTTTCTCCATTTATTTGTCCGTTTCTTTGTTCGTTTCTCCGTTTCTTTCTTCGTTTCTCCGTTTCTTTCTTCGTTTCTCCGTTTCTTTCTTGGTTTCTCCGTTTCTTTGTTCGTTTCTCCGTTTCTTTGTTCGTTTCTCCGTTTCTTTGTTCGTTTCTTCGTTTCTTTCTTCGTTTCTTCGTTTCTTTCTTCGTTACTTCGTTTCTTTCTTCGTTTCTCCGTTTCTTTCTTCGTTTCTCCGTTTCTTTCTTCGTTTCTCCGTTTATTTCTTCGTTTCTCCAATTATTTCTCCGCTTCTCCGTTTCTTTTTTCGTTTCTCCGTTTCTTTGTTCTTTTCTCCGTTTCTTTGTTCGTTTCTCCATTTATTTCTCCGTTTCTTCCTTCGTTTCTCCGTTTCTTACATCGATTCTCCGTTTCTTTCTTCGTTTCTCCGTTTATTTCTTCGTTTCTCCGTTTATTTCTTCGTTTCTCCATTTATTTCTCCGTTGCTCCGATTCTTTCTTCGTTTCTCCGTTTCTTTGTTCGTTTCTCCGTTTCTTTGTTCGTTTCTCCGTTTCTATCTTCATTTCTCCGTTTCTTTGTTCGTTTCTCCGTTTCTTTGTTCGTTTCTCCATTTATTTCTCCGTTTCTTTCTTCGTTTCTCCGTTTCTTACTTCGTTTCTCCGTTTCTTTGTTCGTTTCTCCGTTACTTTGTCGGTTTCTCCGCTTCTTTCTTCGTTTCTCCGTTTCTTTGTTCGTTTCTCCGTTTCTCGGTCTATTTCTTCGTTTCTCCATTTATTTCTCCGATTCCCCGTTTCTTTCTTCGTTTCTCAGTTTTTTTCTTCGTTTCTCCGTTTATTTCTTCGTTTCTCCATTTATTTCTCCGTTTCTCCGTTTCTTTCTTCGTTTCCCCGTTTATTTCTTCGTTTCTCCATTTATTTCTCCGTTTCTCCGTTTCTTTCTTCGTTTCTCAGTTTCTTTCTTCGTTTCTCCGTTTCTTTGTTCATTTCTCCGTTTCTCTCTTCGGTTCTCCGTTTCTTTGTTCGTTTCTCCACTTATTTCTTCGTTTCTCCATTTATTTCTCCGTTTCTCCGTTTATTTCTCCGTTTCTCAATTTATTTCTCCGATTCTCCGTTTCTTTGTTCGTTTCTCCGTTACTTTGTCGGTTTCTCCGCTTCTTTCTTCGTTTCTCCGTTTCTTTGTTCGTTTCTCCGTTTCTTTCTCCGTTTCTCGGTCTATTTCTTCGTTTCTCCATTTATTTCTCCGATTCTCCGTTTCTTTCTTCGCTTCTCAGTTTCTTTCTTCGTTTCTCCGTTTCTTTCTTCGTTTCTCCGTTTATTTCTTCGTTCCATTTTTCGTGTTTCCGTTTCTTCCTTCGTTTCTCCGTTTATTTCTTCGTTTCTTTGTTCGTTTCTCCGTTTCTTTCTTCGTTTCTCCGTTTCTTTGTTCGTTTCTCCATTTATTTCTCCGTTTCTTTGTTCGTTTCTCCGTTTCTCGGTCTATTTCTTCGTTTCTCCATTTATTTCTCCGATTCCCCGTTTCTTTCTTCGTTTCTCAGTTTCTTTCTTCGTTTCTCCGTTTATTTCTTCGTTTCTCCATTTATTTCTCCGTTTCTCCGTTTCTTTTTTCGTTTCTCCGTTTATTTCTTCGTTTCTCCATTTATTTCTCTGTTTCTCCGTTTCTTTCTTCGTTTCTCAGTTTCTTTCTTCGTTTCTCCGTTTCTTTGTTCATTTCTCCGTTTCTCTATTCGGTTCTCCGTTTCTCTGTTCGTTTCTCCATTTATTTCTTCGTTTCTCCATTTATTTCTCCGTTTCTCCGTTTATTTCTCCGTTTCTCCATTTATTTCTCCGATTCTCCGTTTCTTTGTTCGTTTCTCCGTTACTTTGTCGGTTTCTCCGCGTCTTTCTTCGTTTCTCCGTTTCTTTGTTCGTTTCTCCGTTTCTTTCTCCGTTTCTCGGTCTATTTCTTCGTTTCTCCATTTATTTCTCCGATTCTCCGTTTCTTTCTTCGTTTCTCAGTTTCTTTCTTCGTTTCTCCGTTTCTTTCTTCGTTTCTCAGTTTCTTTCTTCGTTTCTCCGTTTCTTTCTTCGTTTCTCCGTTTATTTCTTCGTTCCATTTTTCGTTTTTCCGTTTCTTTCTTCGTTTCTCCGTTTATTTCTTCGTTTCTTTGTTCGTTTCTCCGATTCTCTCTTCGTTTCTCCGTTTCTTTGTTCGTTTCTCCGTTTCTTTGTTCGTTTCTCCGTTTCTTTCTTCGTTTCTCCGTTTCTTTGTTCGTTTTCTCCATTTATTTCTCCGTTTCTTTCTTCGTTTCTCCGTTTCTTACTTCGTTTCTCCGTTTCTTTGTTCGTTTCTCCGTTTCTTTCTTCGTTTCTCCGTTTCTTTGTTCGTTTCTCCATTTATTTCTCCGTTTCTTTCTTCGTTTCTCCGTTTCTTACTTCGTTTCTCCGTTTCTTTCTTCGATTCTCCGTTTATTTCTTCGTTTCTCCATTTATTTCGCCGTCCCTCCGTTTCTTTGTTCGTTTCTCCGTTTCTTTCTTCGTTTCTCCGTTTCTTTCTTCGTTTCTCCGTTTCTTTCTTCGTTTCTCCGTTTATTTGTTCGTTTCTCCGTTTCTTTGTTCGTTTCTCCGTTTCTTTGTTCTTTTCTCCGTTTCTTTGTTCGTTTCTCCGTTTCTTTCTTCGTTTCTCCCTTTCTTTCTTCGTTTCTCCGTTTCTTTGTTCGTTTCTCCGTTTCTTTGTTCGTTTCTCCGTTTCTTTCTTCGTTTCTCCGTTTCTTTCTCCGTTTCTCGGTCTATTTCTTCGTTTCTCCATTTATTTCTCCGATTCTCCGTTTCTTTCTTCGTTTCTCAGTTTCTTTCTTCGTTTCTCCGTTTCTTTCTTCGTTTCTCCGTTTATTTCTTCGTTCCATTTTTCGTTTTTCCGTTTCTTTCTTCGTTTCTCCGTTTATTTCTTCGTTTCTTTGTTCGTTTCTCCGATTCTCTCTTCGTTTCTCCGTTTCTTTCTTCGTTTCTCCGTTTCTTTCTTCGTTTCTCCGTTTCTTTCGTCGTTTCTCCGTTTCTTTCTTCGTTTCTCCGTTTCCTTGTTCGTTTCTCCGTTTATTTCTTCGTTTCTCCATTTATTTCTCCGTTTCTTTCTTCGTTTCTCCGTTTCTTTGTTCGTTTCTCCGTTTCTTTCTTCGTTTCTCCGTTTCTTTCTTCGTTTCTCCGTTTATTTGTTCGTTTCTCCGTTTCTTTGTTCGTTTCTCCATTTATTTCTCCGTTTCTTTCTTCGTTTCTCCGTTTCTTACTTCGTTTCTCCGTTTCTTTCTTCGATTCTCAGTTTATTTCTTCGTTTCTCCATTTATTTCGCCGTTTCTCCGTTTCTTTGTTCGTCTCTCCGATTCTCTCTTCGTTTCTCCGTTTCTTTGTTCGTTTCTCCGTTTCTTTGTTCGTTTCTCCGTTTCTTTCTTCGTTTCTCCGTTTCTTTGTTCGTTTCTCCATTTATTTCTCCGTTTCTTTCTTCGTTTCTCCGTTTCTTACTTCGTTTCTCCGTTTCTTTCTTCGATTCTCCGTTTATTTCTTCGTTTCTCCATTTATTTCGCCGTCCCTCCGTTTCTTTGTTCGTTTCTCCGTTTCTTTCTTCGTTTCTCCGTTTCTTTCTTCGTTTCTCCGTTTCTTTCTTCGTTTCTCCGTTTATTTGTTCGTTTCTCCGTTTCTTTGTTCGTTTCTCCGTTTCTTTGTTCGTTTCTCCGTTTCTATCTTTATTTCTCCGTTTCTTTGTTCGTTTCTCCGTTTCTTTGTTCGTTTCTCCATTTATTTCTCCGTTTCTTTCTTCGTTTCTCCGTTTCTTACTTCGTTTCTCCGTTTCTTTGTTCGTTTCTCCGTTACTTTGTCGGTTTCTCCGCTTCTTTCTTCGTTTCTCCGTTTCTTTGTTCGTTTCTCCGTTTCTCGGTCTATTTCTTCGTTTCTCCATTTATTTCTCCGATTCCCCGTTTCTTTCTTCGTTTCTCAGTTTCTTTCTTCGTTTCTCCGTTTATTTCTTCGTTTCTCCATTTATTTCTCCGTTTCTCCGTTTCTTTTTTCGTTTCTCCGTTTATTTCTTCGTTTCTCCATTTATTTCTCTGTTTCTCCGTTTCTTTCTTCGTTTCTCAGTTTCTTTCTTCGTTTCTCCGTTTCTTTGTTCATTTCTCCGTTTCTCTATTCGGTTCTCCGTTTCTCTGTTCGTTTCTCCATTTATTTCTTCGTTTCTCCATTTATTTCTCCGTTTCTCCGTTTATTTCTCCGTTTCTCCATTTATTTCTCCGATTCTCCGTTTCTTTGTTCGTTTCTCCGTTACTTTGTCGGTTTCTCCGCTTCTTTCTTCGTTTCTCCGTTTCTTTGTTCGTTTCTCCGTTTCTTTCTCCGTTTCTCGGTCTATTTCTTCGTTTCTCCATTTATTTCTCCGATTCTCCGTTTCTTTCTTCGCTTCTCAGTTTCTTTCTTCGTTTCTCCGTTTCTTTCTTCGTTTCTCCGTTTATTTCTTCGTTCCATTTTTCGTTTTTCCGTTTCTTTCTTCGTTTCTTCGTTTCTTTCTTCGTTACTCCGTTTCTTTCTTCGTTTCTCCGTTTCTCCGTTTCTTTGTTTGTTTCTCCGTTCCTTTCTTTGTTTCTCCGTTTCTTTCTTCGTTTCTCCGTTTCGTTCTTCGTTTCTCCGTTTCATTCTTCGTTTCTCCGTTTCTTTCTTCGTTTCTCCGTTTCCTTGATCGTTTCTCCGTTTATTTCTTCGTTTCTCCATTTATTTGTCCGTTTCTTTGTTCGTTTCTCCGTTTCTTTCTTCGTTTCTCCGTTTCTTTCTTCGTTTCTCCGTTTCTTTCTTGGTTTCTCCGTTTCTTTGTTCGTTTCTCCGTTTCTTTGTTCGTTTCTCCGTTTCTTTGTTCGTTTCTTCGTTTCTTTCTTCGTTTCTTCGTTTCTTTCTTCGTTACTTCGTTTCTTTCTTCGTTTCTCCGTTTCTTTCTTCGTTTCTCCGTTTCTTTCTTCGTTTCTCCGTTTATTTCTTCGTTTCTCCAATTATTTCTCCGCTTCTCCGTTTCTTTTTTCGTTTCTCCGTTTCTTTGTTCTTTTCTCCGTTTCTTTGTTCGTTTCTCCATTTATTTCTCCGTTTCTTCCTTCGTTTCTCCGTTTCTTACATCGATTCTCCGTTTCTTTCTTCGTTTCTCCGTTTATTTCTTCGTTTCTCCGTTTATTTCTTCGTTTCTCCATTTATTTCTCCGTTGCTCCGATTCTTTCTTCGTTTCTCCGTTTCTTTGTTCGTTTCTCCGTTTCTTTGTTCGTTTCTCCGTTTCTATCTTCATTTCTCCGTTTCTTTGTTCGTTTCTCCGTTTCTTTGTTCGTTTCTCCATTTATTTCTCCGTTTCTTTCTTCGTTTCTCCGTTTCTTACTTCGTTTCTCCGTTTCTTTGTTCGTTTCTCCGTTACTTTGTCGGTTTCTCCGCTTCTTTCTTCGTTTCTCCGTTTCTTTGTTCGTTTCTCCGTTTCTCGGTCTATTTCTTCGTTTCTCCATTTATTTCTCCGATTCCCCGTTTCTTTCTTCGTTTCTCAGTTTTTTTCTTCGTTTCTCCGTTTATTTCTTCGTTTCTCCATTTATTTCTCCGTTTCTCCGTTTCTTTCTTCGTTTCCCCGTTTATTTCTTCGTTTCTCCATTTATTTCTCCGTTTCTCCGTTTCTTTCTTCGTTTCTCAGTTTCTTTCTTCGTTTCTCCGTTTCTTTGTTCATTTCTCCGTTTCTCTCTTCGGTTCTCCGTTTCTTTGTTCGTTTCTCCACTTATTTCTTCGTTTCTCCATTTATTTCTCCGTTTCTCCGTTTATTTCTCCGTTTCTCAATTTATTTCTCCGATTCTCCGTTTCTTTGTTCGTTTCTCCGTTACTTTGTCGGTTTCTCCGCTTCTTTCTTCGTTTCTCCGTTTCTTTGTTCGTTTCTCCGTTTCTTTCTCCGTTTCTCGGTCTATTTCTTCGTTTCTCCATTTATTTCTCCGATTCTCCGTTTCTTTCTTCGCTTCTCAGTTTCTTTCTTCGTTTCTCCGTTTCTTTCTTCGTTTCTCCGTTTATTTCTTCGTTCCATTTTTCGTGTTTCCGTTTCTTCCTTCGTTTCTCCGTTTATTTCTTCGTTTCTTTGTTCGTTTCTCCGTTTCTTTCTTCGTTTCTCCGTTTCTTTGTTCGTTTCTCCATTTATTTCTCCGTTTCTTTCTTCGTTTCTCCGTTTCTTACTTCGTTTCTCCGTTTCTTTGTTCGTTTCTCCGTTTCTTTCTTCGTTTCTCCGTTTCTTTGTTCGTTTCTCCATTTATTTCTCCGTTTCTTTCTTCGTTTCTCCGTTTCTTACTTCGTTTCTCAGTTTCTTTCTTCGATTCTCCGTTTATTTCTTCGTTTCTCCATTTATTTCTCCGTTTCTCCGTTTCTTTCTTCGTTTCTCCGTTTCTTTCTTCGTTTCTCCGTTTCTTTGTTCATTTCTCCGTTTCTCTCTTCGGTTCTCCGTTTCTTTGTTCGTTTCTCCATTTATTTCTTCGTTTCTCCATTTATTTCTCCGTTTCTCCGTTTATTTCTCCGTTTCTCCATTTATTTCTCCGATTCTCCGTTTCTTTGTTCGTTTCTCCGTTACTTTGTCGGTTTCTCCGCTTCTTTCTTCGTTTCTCCGTTTCTTTGTTCGTTTCTCCGTTTCTTTCTCCGTTTCTCGGTCTATTTCTTCGTTTCTCCATTTATTTCTCCGATTCTCCGTTTCTTTCTTCGTTTCTCAGTTTCTTTCTTCGTTTCTCCGTTTCTTTCTTCGTTTCTCCGTTTATTTCTTCGTTCCATTTTTCGTTTTTCCGTTTCTTTCTTCGTTTCTCCGTTTATTTCTTCGTTTCTTTGATCGTTTCTCCGATTCTCTCTTCGTTTCTCCGTTTCTTTCTTCGTTTCTCCGTTTCTTTCTTCGTTTCTCCGTTTCTTTCGTCGTTTCTCCGTTTCTTTCTTCGTTTCTCCGTTTCCTTGTTCGTTTCTCCGTTTATTTCTTCGTTTCTCCATTTATTTCTCCGTTTCTTTCTTCGTTTCTCCGTTTCTTTGTTCGTTTCTCCGTTTCTTTCTTCGTTTCTCCGTTTCTTTCTTCGTTTCTCCGTTTATTTGTTCGTTTCTCCGTTTCTTTGTTCGTTTCTCCATTTATTTCTCCGTTTCTTTCTTCGTTTCTCCGTTTCTTACTTCGTTTCTCCGTTTCTTTCTTCGATTCTCAGTTTATTTCTTCGTTTCTCCATTTATTTCGCCGTTTCTCCGTTTCTTTGTTCGTTTCTCCGATTCTCTCTTCGTTTCTCCGTTTCTTTGTTCGTTTCTCCGTTTCTTTGTTCGTTTCTCCGTTTCTTTCTTCGTTTCTCCGTTTCTTTGTTCGTTTCTCCATTTATTTCTCCGTTTCTTTCTTCGTTTCTCCGTTTCTTACTTCGTTTCTCCGTTTCTTTCTTCGATTCTCCGTTTATTTCTTCGTTTCTCCATTTATTTCGCCGTCCCTCCGTTTCTTTGTTCGTTTCTCCGTTTCTTTCTTCGTTTCTCCGTTTCTTTCTTCGTTTCTCCGTTTCTTTCTTCGTTTCTCCGTTTATTTGTTCGTTTCTCCGTTTCTTTGTTCGTTTCTCCGTTTCTTTGTTCGTTTCTCCGTTTCTATCTTTATTTCTCCGTTTCTTTGTTCGTTTCTCCGTTTCTTTGTTCGTTTCTCCATTTATTTCTCCGTTTCTTTCTTCGTTTCTCCGTTTCTTACTTCGTTTCTCCGTTTCTTTGTTCGTTTCTCCGTTACTTTGTCGGTTTCTCCGCTTCTTTCTTCGTTTCTCCGTTTCTTTGTTCGTTTCTCCGTTTCTCGGTCTATTTCTTCGTTTCTCCATTTATTTCTCCGATTCCCCGTTTCTTTCTTCGTTTCTCAGTTTCTTTCTTCGTTTCTCCGTTTATTTCTTCGTTTCTCCATTTATTTCTCCGTTTCTCCGTTTCTTTCTTCGTTTCTCCGTTTATTTCTTCGTTTCTCCATTTATTTCTCCGTTTCTCCGTTTCTTTCTTCGTTTCTCAGTTTCTTTCTTCGTTTCTCCGTTTCTTTGTTCATTTCTCCGTTTCTCTCTTCGGTTCTCCGTTTCTCTGTTCGTTTCTCCATTTATTTCTTCGTTTCTCCATTTATTTCTCCGTTTCTCCGTTTATTTCTCCGTTTCTCCATTTATTTCTCCGATTCTCCGTTTCTTTGTTCGTTTCTCCGTTACTTTGTCGGTTTCTCCGCTTCTTTCTTCGTTTCTCCGTTTCTTTGTTCGTTTCTCCGTTTCTTTCTCCGTTTCTCGGTCTATTTCTTCGTTTCTCCATTTATTTCTCCGATTCTCCGTTTCTTTCTTCGCTTCTCAGTTTCTTTCTTCGTTTCTCCGTTTCTTTCTTCGTTTCTCCGTTTATTTCTTCGTTCCATTTTTCGTGTTTCCGTTTCTCCCTTCGTTTCTCCGTTTATTTCTTCGTTTCTTTGTTCGTTTCTCCGTTTCTTTGTTCGTTTCTCCGTTTCTTTCTTCGTTTCTCCGTTTATTTCTTCGTTCCATTTTTCGTTTTTCCGTTTCTTTCTTCGTTTCTCCGTTTATTTCTTCGTTTCTTTGTTCGTTTCTCCGATTCTCTCTTCGTTTCTCCGTTTCTTTCTTCGTTTCTCCGTTTCTTTCTTCGTTTCTCCGTTTCTTTCGTCGTTTCTCCGTTTCTTTCTTCGTTTCTCCGTTTCCTTGTTCGTTTCTCCGTTTATTTCTTCGTTTCTCCATTTATTTCTCCGTTTCTTTCTTCGTTTCTCCGTTTCTTTGTTCGTTTCTCCGTTTCTTTCTTCGTTTCTCCGTTTCTTTCTTCGTTTCTCCGTTTATTTGTTCGTTTCTCCGTTTCTTTGTTCGTTTCTCCATTTATTTCTCCGTTTCTTTCTTCGTTTCTCCGTTTCTTACTTCGTTTCTCCGTTTCTTTCTTCGATTCTCAGTTTATTTCTTCGTTTCTCCATTTATTTCGCCGTTTCTCCGTTTCTTTGTTCGTCTCTCCGATTCTCTCTTCGTTTCTCCGTTTCTTTGTTCGTTTCTCCGTTTCTTTGTTCGTTTCTCCGTTTCTTTCTTCGTTTCTCCGTTTCTTTGTTCGTTTCTCCATTTATTTCTCCGTTTCTTTCTTCGTTTCTCCGTTTCTTACTTCGTTTCTCCGTTTCTTTCTTCGATTCTCCGTTTATTTCTTCGTTTCTCCATTTATTTCGCCGACCCTCCGTTTCTTTGTTCGTTTCTCCGTTTCTTTCTTCGTTTCTCCGTTTCTTTCTTCGTTTCTCCGTTTCTTTCTTCGTTTCTCCGTTTATTTGTTCGTTTCTCCGTTTCTTTGTTCGTTTCTCCGTTTCTTTGTTCGTTTCTCCGTTTCTATCTTTATTTCTCCGTTTCTTTGTTCGTTTCTCCGTTTCTTTGTTCGTTTCTCCATTTATTTCTCCGTTTCTTTCTTCGTTTCTCCGTTTCTTACTTCGTTTCTCCGTTTCTTTGTTCGTTTCTCCGTTACTTTGTCGGTTTCTCCGCTTCTTTCTTCGTTTCTCCGTTTCTTTGTTCGTTTCTCCGTTTCTCGGTCTATTTCTTCGTTTCTCCATTTATTTCTCCGATTCCCCGTTTCTTTCTTCGTTTCTCAGTTTCTTTCTTCGTTTCTCCGTTTATTTCTTCGTTTCTCCATTTATTTCTCCGTTTCTCCGTTTCTTTCTTCGTTTCTCCGTTTATTTCTTCGTTTCTCCATTTATTTCTCCGTTTCTCCGTTTCTTTCTTCGTTTCTCAGTTTCTTTCTTCGTTTCTCCGTTTCTTTGTTCATTTCTCCGTTTCTCTCTTCGGTTCTCCGTTTCTCTGTTCGTTTCTCCATTTATTTCTTCGTTTCTCCATTTATTTCTCCGTTTCTCCGTTTATTTCTCCGTTTCTCCATTTATTTCTCCGATTCTCCGTTTCTTTGTTCGTTTCTCCGTTACTTTGTCGGTTTCTCCGCTTCTTTCTTCGTTTCTCCGTTTCTTTGTTCGTTTCTCCGTTTCTTTCTCCGTTTCTCGGTCTATTTCTTCGTTTCTCCATTTATTTCTCCGATTCTCCGTTTCTTTCTTCGCTTCTCAGTTTCTTTCTTCGTTTCTCCGTTTCTTTCTTCGTTTCTCCGTTTATTTCTTCGTTCCATTTTTCGTGTTTCCGTTTCTCCCTTCGTTTCTCCGTTTATTTCTTCGTTTCTTTGTTCGTTTCTCCGTTTCTTTCTTCGTTTCTAAGTTTCTTTCTTCGTTCCTCCGTTTCTTTCTTCGTTTCTCCGTTTATTTCTTCGTTCCATTTTTCGTTTTTCCGTTTCTTTCTTCGTTTCTTCGTTTCTTTCTTCGTTACTCCGTTTCTTTCTTCGTTTCTCCGTTTCTCCGTTTCTTTGTTTGTTTCTCCGTTCCTTTCTTTGTTTCTCCGTTTCTTTCTTCGTTTCTCCGTTTCGTTCTTCGTTTCTCCGTTTCGTTCTTCGTTTCTCCGTTTCTTTCTTCGTTTCTCCGTTTCCTTGATCGTTTCTCCGTTTATTTCTTCGTTTCTCCATTTATTTGTCCGTTTCTTTGTTCGTTTCTCCGTTTCTTTCTTCGTTTCTCCGTTTCTTTCTTCGTTTCTCCGTTTCTTTCTTGGTTTCTCCGTTTCTTTGTTCGTTTCTCCGTTTCTTTGTTCGTTTCTCCGTTTCTTTGTTCGTTTCTTCGTTTCTTTCTTCGTTTCTTCGTTTCTTTCTTCGTTACTTCGTTTCTTTCTTCGTTTCTCCGTTTCTTTCTTCGTTTCTCCGTTTCTTTCTTCGTTTCTCCGTTTATTTCTTCGTTTCTCCAATTATTTCTCCGCTTCTCCGTTTCTTTTTTCGTTTCTCCGTTTCTTTGTTCTTTTCTCCGTTTCTTTGTTCGTTTCTCCATTTATTTCTCCGTTTCTTCCTTCGTTTCTCCGTTTCTTACATCGATTCTCCGTTTCTTTCTTCGTTTCTCCGTTTATTTCTTCGTTTCTCCGTTTATTTCTTCGTTTCTCCATTTATTTCTCCGTTGCTCCGATTCTTTCTTCGTTTCTCCGTTTCTTTGTTCGTTTCTCCGTTTCTTTGTTCGTTTCTCCGTTTCTATCTTCATTTCTCCGTTTCTTTGTTCGTTTCTCCGTTTCTTTGTTCGTTTCTCCATTTATTTCTCCGTTTCTTTCTTCGTTTCTCCGTTTCTTACTTCGTTTCTCCGTTTCTTTGTTCGTTTCTCCGTTACTTTGTCGGTTTCTCCGCTTCTTTCTTCGTTTCTCCGTTTCTTTGTTCGTTTCTCCGTTTCTCGGTCTATTTCTTCGTTTCTCCATTTATTTCTCCGATTCCCCGTTTCTTTCTTCGTTTCTCAGTTTCTTTCTTCGTTTCTCCGTTTATTTCTTCGTTTCTCCATTTATTTCTCCGTTTCTCCGTTTCTTTCTTCGTTTCTCCGTTTATTTCTTCGTTTCTCCATTTATTTCTCCGTTTCTCCGTTTCTTTCTTCGTTTCTCAGTTTCTTTCTTCGTTTCTCCGTTTCTTTGTTCATTTCTCCGTTTCTCTCTTCGGTTCTCCGTTTCTTTGTTCGTTTCTCCACTTATTTCTTCGTTTCTCCATTTATTTCTCCGTTTCTCCGTTTATTTCTCCGTTTCTCAATTTATTTCTCCGATTCTCCGTTTCTTTGTTCGTTTCTCCGTTACTTTGTCGGTTTCTCCGCTTCTTTCTTCGTTTCTCCGTTTCTTTGTTCGTTTCTCCGTTTCTTTCTCCGTTTCTCGGTCTATTTCTTCGTTTCTCCATTTATTTCTCCGATTCTCCGTTTCTTTCTTCGCTTCTCAGTTTCTTTCTTCGTTTCTCCGTTTCTTTCTTCGTTTCTCCGTTTATTTCTTCGTTCCATTTTTCGTGTTTCCGTTTCTTCCTTCGTTTCTCCGTTTATTTCTTCGTTTCTTTGTTCGTTTCTCCGTTTCTTTCTTCGTTTCTAAGTTTCTTTCTTCGTTCCTCCGTTTCTTTCTTCGTTTCTCCGTTTATTTCTTCGTTCCATTTTTCGTTTTTCCGTTTCTTTCTTCGTTTCTTCGTTTCTTTCTTCGTTACTCCGTTTCTTTCTTCGTTTCTCCGTTTCTTTCTTCGTTTCTCCGTTTCTTTGTTTGTTTCTCCGTTCCTTTCTTTGTTTCTCCGTTTCTTTCTTCGTTTCTCCGTTTCGTTCTTCGTTTCTCCGTTTCGTTCTTCGTTTCTCCGTTTCTTTCTTCGTTTCTCCGTTTCCTTGATCGTTTCTCCGTTTATTTCTTCGTTTCTCCATTTATTTGTCCGTTTCTTTGTTCGTTTCTCCGTTTCTTTCTTCGTTTCTCCGTTTCTTTCTTCGTTTCTCCGTTTCTTTCTTCGTTTCTCCATTTATTTCTCCGTTTCTCCGTTTATTTCTCCGTTTCTCCATTTATTTCTCCGATTCTCCGTTTCTTTGTTCGTTTCTCCGTTACTTTGTCGGTTTCTCCGCTTCTTTCTTCGTTTCTCCGTTTCTTTGTTCGTTTCTCCGTTTCTTTCTCCGTTTCTCGGTCTATTTCTTCGTTTCTCCATTTATTTCTCCGATTCTCCGTTTCTTTCTTCGCTTCTCAGTTTCTTTCTTCGTTTCTCCGTTTCTTTCTTCGTTTCTCCGTTTATTTCTTCGTTCCATTTTTCGTGTTTCCGTTTCTTCCTTCGTTTCTCCGTTTATTTCTTCGTTTCTTTGTTCATTTCTCCGTTTCTTTCTTCGTTTCTAAGTTTCTTTCTTTGTTCCTCCGTTTCTTTCTTCGTTTCTCCGTTTATTTCTTCGTTGCATTTTTCGTTTTTCCGTTTCTTTCTTCGTTTCTTCGTTTCTTTCTTCGTTACTCCGTTTCTTTCTTCGTTTCTCCGTTTCTTTCTTCGTTTCTCCGTTTCTTTGTTTGTTTCTCCGTTCCTTTCTTTGTTTCTCCGTTTCTTTCTTCGTTTCTCCGTTTCGTTCTTCGTTTCTCCGTTTCGTTCTTCGTTTCTCCGTTTCTTTCTTCGTTTCTCCGTTTCCTTGATCGTTTCTCCGTTTATTTCTTCGTTTCTCCATTTATTTGTCCGTTTCTTTGTTCGTTTCTCCGTTTCTTTCTTCGTTTCTCCGTTTCTTTCTTCGTTTCTCCGTTTCTTTCTTGGTTTCTCCGTTTCTTTGTTCGTTTCTCCGTTTCTTTGTTCGTTTCTCCGTTTCTTTGTTCGTTTCTTCGTTTGTTTCTTCGTTTCTTCGTTTCTTTCTTCGTTACTTCGTTTCTTTCTTCGTTTCTCCGTTTCTTTCTTCGTTTCTCCGTTTCTTTCTTCGTTTCTCCGTTTATTTCTTCGTTTCTCCAATTATTTCTCCGCTTCTCCGTTTCTTTTTTCGTTTCTCCGTTTCTTTGTTCTTTTCTCCGTTTCTTTGTTCGTTTCTCCATTTATTTCTCCGTTTCTTCCTTCGTTTCTCCGTTTCTTACATCGATTCTCCGTTTCTTTCTTCGTTTCTCCGTTTATTTCTTCGTTTCTCCATTTATTTCGCCGTTTCTCCGTTTCTTTCTTCGTTTCTCCGTTTCTTTGTTTGTTCCTCCGTTTCATTGTTCGTTTCTCCGTTTCTTTGTTCGTTTCTCCGTTTCTTTGTTCGTTTCTCCGTTTCTTTCTTCGTTTCTCCAATTATTTCTCCGCTCCTCCGTTTCTTTGTTCGTTTCTCCGTTTCTTTGTTCTTTTCTCCGTTTCTTTGTTCGTTTCTCCCTTTATTTCTCCGTTTCTTCCTTCGTTTCTCCGTTTCTTACATCGTTTCTCCGTTTCTTTCTTCGTTTCTCCGTTCATTTCTCCGTTTCTCTATTTATTTCGCCGTTTCTCCGTTTCTTTCTTCGTTTCTCCGTTTCTTTGTTTGTTTCTCCGTTTCTTTGTTCGTTTCTCCGTTTCTTTGTTCGTTTCTCCGTTTCTTTCTTCGTTTCTCCAATTATTTCTCCGCTTCTCCGTTTCTTTGTTCGTTTCTCCGTTTCTTTGTTCTTTTCTCCGTTTCTTTGTTCGTTTCTCCCTTTATTTCTCCGTTTCTTTCTTCGTTTCTCCGTTTCTTTCTTCGTTTTTCCGTTTCTTTGTTCGTTTCTCCGTTTCTTTCTCCGTTTCTCGGTCTATTTCCTCGTTTCTCCATTTATTTCTCCGATTCTCCGGTTCTTTGTCCGCTTCTCCGTTTCTTTGTTCGTTTCTCCGTTTCTTTCTTCGTTTCTCCGTTTATTTCTTCGTTCCTTTGTTCGTTTCTCCGTTTCTTTCTTCGTTTCCTCGTTTCTTTCTTCGTTACTCCGTTTCTTTGTTCGTTTCTCCGTTTCTTTGTTCGTTTCTCCGTTTCTTTGTTTGTATCTCCGTTTCTTTGTTCGTTTCTCCATTTATTTCTTCGTTTCTCCATTTATTTCTCCGTTTCTCCGTTTATTTCTCCGTTTCTCCATTTATTTCTCCGATTCTCCGTTTCTTTGTTCGTTTCTCCGTTTCTATGTTTGTTTCTCCGTTACTTCGTCGGTTTCTCCGCTTCTTTCTTCGTTTCTCCGTTTCTTTGTTCGTTTCTCCGTTTCTCGGTCTATTTCTTCGTTTCTCCATTTATTTCTCCGATTCCCCGTTTCTTTCTTCGTTTCTCAGTTTCTTTCTTCGTTTCTCAGTTTCTTTCTTCGTTTCTCCGTTTCTTACTTCGTTTCTCCGTTTCTTTCTTCGTTTCTCCGTTTCTTTCTTCGTTTCTCCGTTTATTTCTTCGTTTCTCCATTTATTTCGCCGTTTCTCCGTTTCTTTGTTCGTTTCTCCGTTTCTTTCTTCGTATCTCTGTTTCTTTCTTCGTTTCTCCGTTTCTTTCTTCGTTTCTCCGTTTCTTTCGTCGTTTCTCCGTTTCTTTCTTCGTTTCTCCGTTTCCTTGTTCGTTTCTCCGTTTATTTCTTCGTTTCTCCATTTGTTTCTCCGTTTCTTTCTTCGTTTCTCCGTTTCGTTCTTCGTTTCTCCGTTTCTTTCTTCGTTTCTCCGTTTCTTTCTTCGTTTCTCCGTTTCCTTGTTCGTTTCTCCGTTTATTTCTTCGTTTCTCCATTTATTTCTCCGTTTCTTTGTTCGTTTCTCCGTTTCTTTGTTCGTTTCTCCGTTTCTTTCTTCGTTTCTCCGTTTCTTTCTTGGTTTCTCCGTTTCTTTGTTCGTTTCTCCGTTTCTTTGCTCGTTTCTCCGTTTCTTTGTTCGTTTCTTCGTTTCTTTCTTCGTTTCTTCGTTTCTTTCTTCGTTACTCCGTTTCTTTCTTCGTTTCTCCGTTTCTTTCTTCGTTTCTCCATTTATTTCGCCGTTTCTCCGTTTCTTTGTTCGTTTCTCCGTTTCTTTCTTCGTATCTCTGTTTCTTTCTTCGTTTCTCCGTTTCTTTCTTCGTTTCCCCATTTCTTTCGTCGTTTCTCCGTTTCTTTCTTCGTTTCTCCGTTTCCTTGTTCGTTTCTCCGTTTATTTCTTCGTTTCTCCATTTATTTCTCCGTTTCTTTCTTCGTTTCTCCGTTTCTTTGTTTGTTTCTCCGTTTCATTGTTCGTTTCTCCGTTTCCTTCTTCGTTTCTCCGATTCTTTGTTCGTTTCTCCGCTTCTTTCTTCGTTTCCCCGTTTCTTTGTTCGTTTCTCCGTTTCTTTGTTCGTTTCTCCATTTATTTCTCCGATTCTCCGGTTCTTTGTTCGTTTCTCCGTTTCTTTGTTCGTTTCTCCGTTTCTTTCTTCGTTTCTCCGTTTATTTCTTCGTTCATTGTTCGTTTCTCAGTTTCTTTCTTCGTTTCTTCGTTTCTTTCTTCGTTACTCCGTTTCTTTGTTCGTTTCTCCGTTTCTTTCATCGTTTCTCCGTTTCTTTGTTTGTATCCCCGTTTCTTTCTTTGTTTCTCCGTTTCTTTCTTCGTTTCTCCGTTTATTTCTCCGTTTCTCCATAAATTTCTCCGTTTCTCCGTTTCTATCTTTGTTTCTCCGTTTCTTTCTTCGTTTCTCCGTTTCTTTCTTCGTTTCTCCGTTTATTTCTTCGTTTCTCCATTTATTTCTCCGTTTCTCTGCTTCTTTGTTCGTTTCTCCGTTTCTTTGTTCGTTTCTCCGTTTCTTTCTTCGTTTCTCCGTTTCTTTCTTCGTTTCTCCGTTTCTTTCTTCGTTTCTCCGTTTATTTCTTCGTTCCTTTGTTCGTTTCTCCGTTTCTTTCTTCGTTTCTTCGTTTCTTTCATCGTTACTCCGTTTCTTTGTTCGTGTCTCCGTTTCTTTCTTCGTTTCTCCGTTTCTTTGTTTGTATCTCCGTTTCTTTCTTTGTTTCTCCGTTTCTTTCTTCGTTTCTCCGTTTATTTCTTCGTTTCTCCATTTATTTCTCCGTTTCTCCGTTTCTTTCTTCGTTTCTCCGTTTATTTCTTCGTTTCTCCATTTATTTCTCCGTTTCTCCGTTTCTTTCTTCGTTTCTCCGTTTCTTTCTTCGTTTCTCCGTTTCTTTGTTCACTTCTCCGTTTCTCTCTTCGTTTCTCCGTTTCTTTGTTCGTTTCTCCGTTTTTTTCTTCGTTTCTCCATTTATTTCTCCCTTTCTCCGTTTATTTCTCCGTTTCTCCATTTATTTCTCCGATTCTCCGTTTCTTTGTTCGTTTCTCCATTTATTTCTTCGTTTCTCCATTTATTTCTCCGTTTCTTTCTTCGTTTCTCCGTTTATTTCTTCGTTTCTCCATTTATTTCTCCGTTGCTCCGATTCTTTCTTCGTTTCTCCGTTTCTTTGTTCGTTTCTCCGTTTCTTTGTTCGTTTCTCCATTTCTTTCTTCGTTTCTCCGTTTCTTTGTTCGTTTCTCCGTTTCTTTGTTCGTTTCTCCATTTCTTTCTTCGTTTCTCCGTTTCTTTCTTCGTTTCTCCGTTTATTTCTTCGTTTCTCCATTTATTTCTCCGTTTCTCCGTTTCCTTCTTCGTTTCTCCGATTCTTTGTTCGTTTCTCCGCTTCTTTCTTCGTTTCCCCGTTTCTTTGTTCGTTTCTCCGTTTCTTTGTTCGTTTCTCCATTTATTTCTCCGATTCTCCGGTTCTTTGTTCGTTTCTCCGTTTCTTTGTTCGTTTCTCCGTTTCTGTCTTCGTTTCTCCGTTTATTTCTTCGTTCCTTTGTTCGTTTCTCAGTTTCTTTCTTCGTTTCTTCGTTTCTTTCTTCGTTACTCCGTTTCTTTGTTCGTTTCTCCGTTTCTTTCATCGTTTCTCCGTTTCTTTGTTTGTATCCCCGTTTCTTTCTTTGTTTCTCCGTTTCTTTCTTCGTTTCTCCGTTTATTTCTCCGTTTCTCCATAAATTTCTCCGTTTCTCCGTTTCTATCTTTGTTTCTCCGTTTCTTTCTTCGTTTCTCCGTTTCTTTCTTCGTTTCTCCGTTTATTTCTTCGTTTCTCCATTTATTTCTCCGTTTCTCTGCTTCTTTGTTCGTTTCTCCGTTTCTTTGTTCGTTTCTCCGTTTCTTTCTTCGTTTCTCCGTTTCTTTCTTCGTTTCTCCGTTTCTTTCTTCGTTTCTCCGTTTATTTCTTCGTTCCTTTGTTCGTTTCTCCGTTTCTTTCTTCGTTTCTTCGTTTCTTTCATCGTTACTCCGTTTCTTTGTTCGTGTCTCCGTTTCTTTCTTCGTTTCTCCGTTTCTTTGTTTGTATCTCCGTTTCTTTCTTTGTTTCTCCGTTTCTTTCTTCGTTTCTCCGTTTATTTCTTCGTTTCTCCATTTATTTCTCCGTTTCTCCGTTTCTTTCTTCGTTTCTCCGTTTATTTCTTCGTTTCTCCATTTATTTCTCCGTTTCTCCGTTTCTTTCTTCGTTTCTCCGTTTCTTTCTTCGTTTCTCCGTTTCTTTGTTCACTTCTCCGTTTCTCTCTTCGTTTCTCCGTTTCTTTGTTCGTTTCTCCGTTTTTTTCTTCGTTTCTCCATTTATTTCTCCATTTCTCCGTTTATTTCTCCGTTTCTCCATTTATTTCTCCGATTCTCCGTTTCTTTGTTCGTTTCTCCATTTATTTCTTCGTTTCTCCATTTATTTCTCCGTTTCTTTCTTCGTTTCTCCGTTTATTTCTTCGTTTCTCCATTTATTTCTCCGTTGCTCCGATTCTTTCTTCGTTTCTCCGTTTCTTTGTTCGTTTCTCCGTTTCTTTGTTCGTTTCTCCATTTCTTTCTTCGTTTCTCCGTTTCTTTGTTCGTTTCTCCGTTTCTTTGTTCGTTTCTCCATTTCTTTCTTCGTTTCTCCGTTTCTTTCTTCGTTTCTCCGTTTATTTCTTCGTTTCTCCATTTATTTCTCCGTTTCTCCGTTTCTTTCTTCGTTTCTCCGTTTCTTTGTTCGTTTCTCCGTTTCTTTCTTCGTTTCTCCGTTTCTTTGTTCGTTCCTCCGTTTATTTCTTCGTTTCTCCGTTTATTTCTTCGTTTCTCCATTTATTTCTCCGTTTCTCCGTTTATTTCTTCGTTTCTCCATTTATTTCTCCGATTCTCCGTTTCTTTGTTCGTTTCTCCGTTTCTTTGTTCGTTTCTCCGTTACTTTGTCCGTTTCTCCGTTTCTTTCTTCGTTTCTCCGTTTCTTTCTTCATTTCTCCGTTTCTTTCTTCGTTTCTCCGTTTCTTTGTTCGTTTATCCATTTATTTCTCCGTTTCTTTCTTCGTTTCTCCGTTTCTTACTTCGTTTCTCCGTTTCTTTCTTCGTTTCTCCGTTTCTTTGTTCGTTTCCCCGTTACTTTCTTCGTATCTCTGTTTCTTTCTTCGTTTCTCCGTTTCTTTCTTCGTTTCTCCGTTTCTTTCGTCGTTTCTCCGTTTCTTTCTTCGTTTCTCCGTTTCCTTGTTCGTTTCTCCGTCTATTTCTTCGTTTCTCCGTTTCCTTCTTCGTTTCTCCGTTTATTTCTTCGTTTCTCCATTTATTTCTCCGTTTCTCCGTTCTTTCTTCGTTTCTCCGTTTATTTCTTCGTTTCTCCATTTATTTCTCCGTTTCTCCGTTTCTTTCTTCGTTTCTCCGTTTCTTTCTTCGTTTCTCCGTTTCTTCGTTCATTTCTCCGTTTCTCTCTTCGTTTCTCCGTTTCCTTGTTCGTTTCTCCGTTTATTTCTTCGCTTCTCCATTTATTTCTCCCTTTCTCCGTTTATTTCTCCGTTTCTCCATTTATTTCTCCGATTCTCCATTTCTTTGTTCGTTTCTCCGTTTATTTCATCGTTTCTCCGTTTATTTCTCCGTTTCTCCGTTTCTTTCTTCGTTTCTCCGTTTCTTTGTTCGTTTCTCCATTTATTTCGCCGTTTCTCCGTTTCTTTGTTCGTTTCTCCGTTTCTTTGTTCGTTTCTCCGTTTCTTTCTTCGTATCTCTGTTTCTTTCTTCGTTTCTCCGTTTCTTTCTTCGTTTCTCCGTTTCTTTCGTCGTTTCTCCGTTTCTCCGTTTCCTTGTTCGTTTCTCCGTTTATTTCTTCGTTCCTCCATTTATTTCTCCGTTTCTTTCTTCGTTTCTCCGTTTCTTTCTTCGTTTCTCCGTTTCTTTCTTCGTTTCTCCGTTTCTTTCTTCGTTTCTTCGTTTCTCCATTTATTTCTCCGTTTCTTTCTTCGTTTCTCCGTTTATTTCTTCGTTTCTCCATTTATTTCTCCGTTGCTCCGATTCTTTCTTCGTTTCTCCGTTTCTTTGTTCGTTTCTCCGTTTCTTTGTTCGTTTCTCCGTTTCTTTGCTCGTTTCTCCATTTATTTCTTCGTTTCTCCATTTATTTCCCCGTTTCTCCGTTTATTTCTCCGTTTCTCCATTTATTTCTCCGATTCTCCGTTTCTTTGTTCGTTTCTCCGTTTATTTCTTCGTTTCTCCGTTTATTTCTCCGTTTCTCCGTTTCTTTCTTCGTTTCTCCGTTTCTTTGTTCGTTTCTCCATTTATTTCGCCGTTTCTCCGTTTCTTTGTTCGTTTCTCCGTTTCTTTGTTCGTTTCTCCGTTTCTTTCTTCGTATCTCTGTTTCTTTCTTCGTTTCTCCGTTTCTTTCTTCGTTTCTCCGTTTCTTTCGTCGTTTCTCCGTTTCTCCGTTTCCTTGTTCGTTTCTCCGTTTATTTCTTCGTTCCTCCATTTATTTCTCCGTTTCTTTCTTCGTTTCTCCGTTTCTTTCTTCGTTTCTCCGTTTCTTTCTTCGTTTCTCCGTTTCTTTCTTCGTTTCTCCGTTTATTTGTTCGTTTCTCCGTTTCTTTGTTCGTTTCTCCGTTTCTTTCTCATTTCTCCTTTTCTTTGTTCGTTTCTCCGTTTCTTTGTTCGTTTCTCCGTTTCTTTGTTCGTTTCTCCGTTTCTTTGCTCGTTTCTCCATTTATTTCTTCGTTTCTCCATTTATTTCCCCGTTTCTCCGTTTATTTCTCCGTTTCTGCATTTATTTCTCCGATTCTCCGTTTCTTTGTTCGTTTCTCCGTTTCTTTGATCGTTCCTCCGTTACATTGTCGCTTTCTCCGTTTCTTTCTTCGTTTCTCCGTTTCTTTGTTCGTTTCAACGTTTCTTTCTTCGTTTCTCCGTTTCTTTGTTCGTTTATCCATTTATTTTTCCGTTTCCTTCTTCGTTTCTCCGTTTCTTTCATCGTTTCTCCGTTTCTTTGTTCGTTTCTCCGTTTCTCGGTCTATTTCTTCGTTTCTCCATTTATTTCTCCGATTCTCCGTTTCCTTCTTCGTTTCTCAGTTTCTTTCTTCGTTTCTCCGTTTCTTTCTTCGTTTCTCCGTTTCTTTCTTCGTTTCTCCGTTTCTTTCTTCGTTTCTCCGTTTCTTTCTCCGTTTCTCCGTTTCTCTCTTCGTTTCTCCGTTTCTTTGTTCGTTTCTCCGTTTATTTCTTCGTTTCTCCATTTATTTCTCCGTTTCTCCGTTTCTTTCTTCGTTTCTCCGTTTATTTCTTCGTTTCTCCATTTATTTCTCCGTTTCTCCGTTTCTTTCTTCGTTTCTCCGTTTCTTTCTTCGTTTCTCCGTTTCTTTGTTCACTTCTCCGTTTCTCTCTTCGTTTCTCCGTTTCTTTGTTCGTTTCTCCGTTTTTTTCTTCGTTTCTCCATTTATATCTCCCTTTCTCCGTTTATTTCTCCGTTTCTCCATTTATTTCTCCGATTCTCCGTTTCTTTGTTCGTTTCTCCATTTATTTCTTCGTTTCTCCATTTATTTCTCCGTTTCTTTCTTCGTTTCTCCGTTTATTTCTTCGTTTCTCCATTTATTTCTCCGTTGCTCCGATTCTTTCTTCGTTTCTCCGTTTCTTTGTTCGTTTCTCCGTTTCTTTGTTCGTTTCTCCATTTCTTTCTTCGTTTCTCCGTTTCTTTGTTCGTTTCTCCGTTTCTTTGTTCGTTTCTCCATTTCTTTCTTCGTTTCTCCGTTTCTTTCTTCGTTTCTCCGTTTATTTCTTCGTTTCTCCATTTATTTCTCCGTTTCTCCGTTTCTTTCTTCGTTTCTCCGTTTCTTTGTTCGTTTCTCCGTTTCTTTCTTCGTTTCTCCGTTTCTTTGTTCGTTCCTCCGTTTATTTCTTCGTTTCTCCGTTTATTTCTTCGTTTCTCCATTTATTTCTCCGTTTCTCCGTTTATTTCTCCGTTTCTCCATTTATTTCTCCGATTCTCCGTTTCTTTGTTCGTTTCTCCGTTTCTTTGTTCGTTTCTCCGTTACTTTGTCCGTTTCTCCGTTTCTTTCTTCGTTTCTCCGTTTCTTTCTTCATTTCTCCGTTTCTTTCTTCGTTTCTCCGTTTCTTTGTTCGTTTATCCATTTATTTCTCCGTTTCTTTCTTCGTTTCTCCGTTTCTTACTTCGTTTCTCCGTTTCTTTCTTCGTTTCTCCGTTTCTTTGTTCGTTTCCCCGTTACTTTCTTCGTATCTCTGTTTCTTTCTTCGTTTCTCCGTTTCTTTCTTCGTTTCTCCGTTTCTTTCGTCGTTTCTCCGTTTCTTTCTTCGTTTCTCCGTTTCCTTGTTCGTTTCTCCGTCTATTTCTTCGTTTCTCCGTTTCCTTCTTCGTTTCTCCGTTTATTTCTTCGTTTCTCCATTTATTTCTCCGTTTCTCCGTTCTTTCTTCGTTTCTCCGTTTATTTCTTCGTTTCTCCATTTATTTCTCCGTTTCTCCGTTTCTTTCTTCGTTTCTCCGTTTCTTTCTTCGTTTCTCCGTTTCTTTGTTCATTTCTCCGTTTCTCTCTTCGTTTCTCCGTTTCTTTGTTCGTTTCTCCGTTTATTTCTTCGTTTCTCCATTTATTTCTCCCTTTCTCCGTTTATTTCTCCGTTTCTCCATTTATTTCTCCGATTCTCCATTTCTTTGTTCGTTTCTCCGTTTATTTCATCGTTTCTCCGTTTATTTCTCCGTTTCTCCGTTTCTTTCTTCGTTTCTCCGTTTCTTTCTTCGTTTCTCCATTTATTTCGCCGTTTCTCCGTTTCTTTGTTCGTTTCTCCGTTTCTTTGTTCGTTTCTCCGTTTCTTTCTTCGTATCTCTGTTTCTTTCTTCGTTTCTCCGTTTCTTTCTTCGTTTCTCCGTTTCTTTCGTCGTTTCTCCGTTTCTCCGTTTCCTTGTTCGTTTCTCCGTTTATTTCTTCGTTCCTCCATTTATTTCTCCGTTTCTTTCTTCGTTTCTCCGTTTCTTTCTTCGTTTCTCCGTTTCTCCGTTTCTTTCTTCGTTTCTCCGTTTCTTTCTTCGTTTCTCCGTTTATTTGTTCGTTTCTCCGTTTCTTTCTTCGTTTCTCCGTTTCTTTGTTCGTTTCTCCGTTTCTTTCTCATTTCTCCGTTTCTTTGTTCGTTTCTCCGTTTCTTTGTTCGTTTCTCCGTTTCTTTGTTCGTTTCTCCGTTTCTTTGCTCGTTTCTCCATTTATTTCTTCGTTTCTCCATTTATTTCCCCGTTTCTCCGTTTATTTCTCCGTTTCTCCATTTATTTCTCCGATTCTCCGTTTCTTTGTTCGTTTCTCCGTTTATTTCTTCGTTTCTCCGTTTATTTCTCCGTTTCTCCGTTTCTTTCTTCGTTTCTCCGTTTCTTTGTTCGTTTCTCCATTTATTTCGCCGTTTCTCCGTTTCTTTGTTCGTTTCTCCGTTTCTTTGTTCGTTTCTCCGTTTCTTTCTTCGTATCTCTGTTTCTTTCTTCGTTTCTCCGTTTCTTTCTTCGTTTCTCCGTTTCTTTCGTCGTTTCTCCGTTTCTCCGTTTCCTTGTTCGTTTCTCCGTTTATTTCTTCGTTCCTCCATTTATTTCTCCGTTTCTTTCTTCGTTTCTCCGTTTCTTTCTTCGTTTCTCCGTTTCTTTCTTCGTTTCTCCGTTTCTTTCTTCGTTTCTCCGTTTATTTGTTCGTTTCTCCGTTTCTTTGTTCGTTTCTCCGTTTCTTTGTTCGTTTCTCCGTTTCTTTCTCATTTCTCCTTTTCTTTGTTCGTTTCTCCGTTTCTTTGTTCGTTTCTCCGTTTCTTTGTTCGTTTCTCCGTTTCTTTGTTCGTTTCTCCGTTTCTTTGCTCGTTTCTCCATTTATTTCTTCGTTTCTCCATTTATTTCCCCGTTTCTCCGTTTATTTCTCCGTTTCTGCATTTATTTCTCCGATTCTCCGTTTCTTTGTTCGTTTCTCCGTTTCTTTGATCGTTCCTCCGTTACATTGTCGCTTTCTCCGTTTCTTTCTTCGTTTCTCCGTTTCTTTGTTCGTTTCTCCGTTTCTTTCTTCGTTTCTCCGTTTCTTTGTTCGTTTATCCATTTATTTTTCCGTTTCCTTCTTCGTTTCTCCGTTTCTTTCATCGTTTCTCCGTTTCTTTGTTCGTTTCTCCGTTTCTCGGTCTATTTCTTCGTTTCTCCATTTATTTCTCCGATTCTCCGTTTCCTTCTTCGTTTCTCAGTTTCTTTCTTCGTTTCTCCGTTTCTTTCTTCGTTTCTCCGTTTCTTTCTTCGTTTCTCCGTTTCTTTCTTCGTTTCTCCGTTTCTTTCTTCGTTTCTCCGTTTCTCTCTTCGTTTCTCCGTTTCTTTGTTCGTTTCTCCGTTTATTTCTTCGTTTCTCCATTTATTTCTCCGTTTCTCCGTTTCTTTCTTCGTTTCTCCGTTTATTTCTTCGTTTCTCCATTTATTTCTCCGTTTCTCCGTTTCTTTCTTCGTTTCTCCGTTTCTTTGTTCGTTTCTCCGTTTCTTTCTTCGTTTCTCTGTTTCTTTCTTCGTTTCTCCGTTTCTTTCTTCGTTTCTCCGTTTCTTTCTTCGTTTTTCTCCGTTTATTTCTTCGTTTCTCCATTTATTTCTCCGTTGCTCCGATTCTTTGTTCGTTTCTCCGTTTCTTTGTTCGTTTCTCCGTTTCTTTGTTCGTTTCTCCGTTTCTTTCTTCGTTTCTCCGTTTCTTTCTTCGTTTCTCCGTTTATTTCTTCGTTTCTCCATTTATTTCTCCGTTTCTCCGTTTCTTTCTTCGTTTCTCCGTTTCTTTGTTCGTTTCTCCGTTTCTTTGTTCGTTTCTCCGTTTCTTTCTCATTTCTCCTTTTCTTTGTTCGTTTCTCCGTTTCTTTGTTCGTTTCTCCGTTTCTTTGTTCGTTTCTCCGTTTCTTTGCTCGTTTCTCCATTTATTTCTTCGTTTCTCCATTTATTTCCCCGTTTCTCCGTTTATTTCTCCGTTTCTGCATTTATTTCTCCGATTCTCCGTTTCTTTGTTCGTTTCTCCGTTTCTTTGATCGTTTCTCCGTTACATTGTCGCTTTCTCCGTTTCTTTCTTCGTTTCTCCGTTTCTTTGTTCGTTTCTCCGTTTCTTTCTTCGTTTCTCCGTTTCTTTGTTCGTTTATCCATTTATTTTTCCGTTTCCTTCTTCGTTTCTCCGTTTCTTTCATCGTTTCTCCGTTTCTTTGTTCGTTTCTCCGTTTCTCGGTCTATTTCTTCGTTTCTCCATTTATTTCTCCGATTCTCCGTTTCCTTCTTCGTTTCTCAGTTTCTTTCTTCGTTTCTCCGTTTCTTTCTTCGTTTCTCCGTTTCTTTCTTCGTTTCTCCGTTTCTTTCTTCGTTTTTCTCCGTTTATTTCTTCGTTTCTCCATTTATTTCTCCGTTGCTCCGATTCTTTGTTCGTTTCTCCGTTTCTTTGTTCGTTTCTCCGTTTCTTTGTTCGTTTCTCCATTTCTTTCTTCGTTTCTCCGTTTCTTTCTTCGTTTCTCCGTTTATTTCTTCGTTTCTCCATTTATTTCTCCGTTTCTCCGTTTCTTTCTTCGTTTCTCCGTTTCTTTGTTCGTTTCTCCGTTTCTTTCTTCGTTTCTCCGTTTCCTTGTTCGTTTCTCCGTTTATTTCTTCGTTTCTCCGTTTATTCCTTCGTTTCTCCATTTATTTCTCCGTTTCTCCGTTTATTTCTTCGTTTCTCCATTTATTTCTCCGATTCTCCGTTTCTTTGTTCGTTTCTCCGTTTCTTTGTTCGTTTCTCCGTTACTTTGTCCGTTTCTCCATTTCTTTCTTCGTTTCTCCGTTTCTTTCTTCATTCCTCCGTTTCTTTCTTCGTTTCTCCGTTTTTTTGTTCGTTTATCCATTTATTTCTCCGTTTCTTTCTTCGTTTCTCCGTTTCTTTCTTCGTTTCTCCGTTTATTTCTTCCTTTCTCCATTTATTTCGCCGTTTCTCCGTTTCTTTGTTCGTTTCTCCGTTTCTTTCTTCGTATCTCTGTTTCTTTCTTCGTTTCTCCGTTTCTTTCTTCGTTTCTCCGTTTCTTTCGTCGTTTCTCCGTTTCTTTGTCCGTTTCTCCGTTTCTTTGTTCGTTTCTCCGTTTCTTTGTTCGTTTCTCCATTTATTTCTTCGTTTCTCCATTTATTTCTCCGTATCTCCGTTTATTTCTACGTTTCTCCATTTATTTCTCCGATTCTCCGTTTCTTTGTTCTTTCTCCGTTTCTTTGTTCGTTTCTCCGTTTCTTTGTTCGTTTCTCCATTTATTTCTTCGTTTCTCCATTTATTTCTCCGTTTTTCCGTTTATTTCTCCGTTTCTCCATTTATTTCTCCGATTCTCCGTTTCTTTGTTCGTTTCTCCGTTTATTTCTTCGTTTCTCCATTTATTTCTCCGTTTCTTTCTTCGTTTCTCCGTTTATTTCTTCGTTTCTCCATTTATTTCTCCGTTGCTCCGATTCTTTCTTCGTTTCTCCGTTTCTTTGTTCGTTTCTCCGTTTCTTTGTTCGTTTCTCCGTTTCTTTGTTCGTTTCTCCATTTATTTCTTCGTTTCTCCATTTATTTCTCCGTTTCTCCGTTTATTTCTCCGTTTCTCCATTTATTTCTCCGATTCTCCGTTTCTTTGTTCGTTTCTCCGTTTCTTTGTTCGTTTCTCCGTTTCTTTCTTCGTTTCTCCGTTTCTTTCTTCGTTTCTCCGTTTATTTCTTCGTTTCTCCATTTATTTCTCCGTTGCTCCGATTCTTTCTTCGTTTCTCCGTTTCTTTGTTCGTTTCTCCGTTTCTTTGTTCGTTTCTCCGTTTCTTTCTTCGTTTCTCCGTTTCTTCCTTCGTTTCTCCGTTTATTTCTTCGTTTCTCTATTTATTTCTCCGTTTCTCCGTTTCTTTCTTCGTTTCTCCGTTTCTTTGTTCGTTTCTCCGTTTCTTACTTCGTTTCTCCGTTTCTATCTTCGTTTTTCTCCATTTATTTCTCCGTTTCTCCGTTTCTTTCTTCGTTTCTCCGTTTCTATGTTCGTTTCTCCGTTTCTTTCTTCGTTTCTCCATTTATTTCTCCGTTTCTCCATTTATTACTCCGTTTCTCCGTTTATTTCTTCGTTTCTCCATTTATTTCTCCGGTTCTCCGTTTCTTTGTTCGTTTCTCCGTTTTCCTTGTTCGTTTCTCCGTTACTTTGTCCGTTTCTCCGTTTCTTTCTTCGTTTCTCCGTTTCTTTCTTCATTTCTCCGTTTCTTTCTTCGCTTCTCCGTTTCTTTGTTCCTTTATACATTTATTTCTCCGTTTCTTTCTTCGTTTCTCCGTTTCTTACTTCGTTTCTCCGTTTCTTTCTTCGTTTCTCCGTTTATTTCTTCCTTTCTCCATTTATTTCGCCGTTTCTCCGTTTCTTTGTTCGTATCTCTGTTTCTTTCTTCGTTTCTCCGTTTCTTTCTTCGTTTCTCCGTTTCTTTCGTCGTTTCTCCGTTTCTTTCTTCGTTTCTCCGTTTCCTTGTTCGTTTCTCCGTTTATTTCTTCGTTTCTCCATTTATTTCTCCGTTTCTATCTTCGTTTTTCCGTTTCTTTGTTCGTTTCTCCGTTTCTTTCTTCGTTTCTCCGTTTCTTTCTTCGTTCCTCCGTTTATTTGTTCGTTTCTCCGTTTCTTTGTTCGTTTCTCCGTTTCTTTGTTCGTTTCTCCGTTTCTTTGTTCGTTTCTCCGTTTCCTTCTTCGTTTCTCCGTTTCTTTCTTCGTTTCTCCGTTTCTTTGTTCGTTTCTCCATTTATTTCTCCGTTTCTTTCTTCGTTTCTCCGTTTCTTACTTCGTTTCTCCGTTTCTTTCTTCGTTTCTCCGTTTATTTCTTCGTTTCTCCATTTATTTCGCCGTTTCTCCGTTTCTTTGTTCGTTTCTCCGTTTCTTTCTTCGTATCTCTGTTTCTTTCTTCGTTTCTCCGTTTCTTTCTTCGTTTCTCCGTTTCTTTCGTCCTTTCTCCGTTTCTCTGTCTCCTTGTTCGTTTCTCCGTTTATTTCTTCGTTCCTCCATTTATTTCTCCGTTTCTTTCTTCGTTTCTCCGTTTCTTTGTACGTTTCTCCGTTTCTTTCTTCGTTTCTCCGTTTCTTTCTTCGTTCCTCCGTTTATTTGTTCGTTTCTCCGTTTCTTTGCTCGTTTCTCCGTTTCTTTGTTCGTTTCTCCGTTTCTTTCTTCGTTTCTCCTTGTCTTTGTTCGTTTCTCCGTTTCTTTGTCCGTTTCTCCGTTTCTTTCTTCGTTTCTCAGTTTCTTTCTTCGTTCTTCCGTTTCTTTCTTCGTTTCTCCGTTTCTTTCGTCGTTTCTCCGTTTCTTTCTTCGTTTCTCCCTTTCTTTGTTCGTTTCTCCGTTTCTTTGTTCGTTTCTCCGTTTATTTCTCCGTTTCTCCGTTTCTTTCTTCGTTTCTCCGTTTCTTTATTCGTTTCTCCGTTTCTTTGTTCGTTTCTCCATTTATTTCTCCGTTTCTTTCTTCGTTTCTCCGTTTCTTACTTCGTTTCTCCGTTTCGTTCTTCGTTTCTCCGTTTCTTACTTCGTTTCTCCGTTTCTTTCTTCGTTTCTCCGTTTATTTCTTCCTTTCTCCATTTATTTCGCCGTTTCTCCGTTTCTTTGTTCGTTTCTCCGTTTCTTTCTTCATTTCTCCGTTTCTTTCTTCGTTCCTCCGTTTCTTTGTTCGTTTCTCCATTTATTTCTCCGTTTCTTTCTTCGTTTCTCCGTTTCTTACTTCGTTTCTCCGTTTCTTTCTTCGTTTCTCCGTTTCTTACTTCGTTTCTCCGTTTCTTTCTTGGTTTCTCCGTTTATTTCTTCCTTTCTCCATTTATTTCGCCGTTTCTCCGTTTCTTTGTTCGTTTCTCCGTTTCTTTCTTCGTATCTCTGTTTCTTTCTTCGTTTCTCCGTTTCTTTCTTCGTTTCTCCGTTTCTTTCGTCGTTTCTCCGTTTCTTTCTTCGTTTCTCCGTTTCCTTGTTCGTTTCTCCGTTTATTTCTTCGTTTCTCCATTTATTTCTCCGTTTCTTTCTTCGTTTCTCCGTTTCTTTGTTCGTTTCTCCGTTTCTTTCTTCGTTTCTCCGTTTCTTTCTTCGTTCCTCCGTTTATTTGTTTGTTTCTCCGTTTCTTTGTTCGTTTCTCCGTTTCTTTGTTCGTTTCTCCGTTTCCTTCTTCGTTTCTCCGTTTCTTTCTTCGTTTCTCCGTTTCTTTCTTCGTTTCTCCATTTATTTCTCCGTTTCTTTCTTCGTTTCTCCGTTTCTTACTTCGTTTCTCCGTTTCTTTCTTCGTTTCTCCGTTTATTTCTTCGTTTCTCCATTTATTTCTCCGTTTCTCCGTTTCTTTCTTCGTTTCTCCGTTTCTTTCTTCGTATCTCCGTTTCCTTCTTCGTTTCTCCGTTTCTTTCTTCGTTTCTCCGTTTCTTTGTTCGTTTCTCCATTTATTTCTCCGTTTCTTTCTTCGTTTCTCCGTTTCTTACTTCGTTTCTCCGTTTCTTTCTTCGTTTCTCCGTTTATTTCTTCGTTTCTCCATTTATTTCGCCGTTTCTCCGTTTCTTTGTTCGTTTCTCCGTTTCTTTCTTCGTATCTCTGTTTCTTTCTTCGTTTCTCCGTTTCTTTCTTCGTTTCTCCGTTTCTTTCGTCCTTTCTCCGTTTCTCTGTCTCCTTGTTCGTTTCTCCGTTTATTTCTTCGTTTCTCCATTTATTTCTCCGTTTCTTTCTTCGTTTCTCCGTTTCTTTGTTCGTTTCTCCGTTTCTTTCTTCGTTTCTCCGTTTCTTTCTTCGTTCCTCCGTTTGTTTGTTCGTTTCTCCGTTTCTTTGCTCGTTTCTCCGTTTCTTTGTTCGTTTCTCCGTTTCTTTCTTCGTTTCTCCTTGTCTTTGTTCGTTTCTCCGTTTCTTTGTTCGTTTCTCCATTTCTTTCTTCGTTTCTCAGTTTCTTTCTTCGTTTCTCCGTTTCTTTCTTCGTTTCTCCGTTTCTTTCGTCTTTTCTCCGTTTCTTTCTTCGTTTCTCCCTTTCTTTGTTCGTTTCTCCGTTTCTTTGTTCGTTTCTCCGTTTATTTCTCCGTTTCTCCGTTTCTTTCTTCGTTTCTCCGTTTCTTTCTTCGTTTCTCCGTTTCTTTGTTCGTTTCACCATTTATTTCTCCGTTTCTTTCTTCGTTTCTCCGTTTCTTTGTTCGTTTCTCCATTTATTTCTCCGTTTCTTTCTTCGTTTCTCCGTTTCTTACTTCGTTTCTCCGTTTCTTTCTTCGTTTCTCCGTTTCTTACTTCGTTTCTCCGTTTCTTTCTTGGTTTCTCCGTTTATTTCTTCCTTTCTCCATTTATTTCGCCGTTTCTCCGTTTCTTTGTTCGTTTCTCCGTTTCTTTCTTCGTATCTCTGTTTCTTTCTTCGTTTCTCCGTTTCTTTCTTCGTTTCTCCGTTTCTTTCGTCGTTTCTCCGTTTCTTTCTTCGTTTCTCCGTTTCCTTGTTCGTTTCTCCGTTTATTTCTTCGTTTCTCCATTTATTTCTCCGTTTCTTTCTTCGTTTCTCCGTTTCTTTGTTCGTTTCTCCGTTTCTTTCTTCGTTTCTCCGTTTCTTTCTTCGTTCCTCCGTTTATTTGTTCGTTTCTCCGTTTCTTTGTTCGTTTCTCCGTTTCTTTGTTCGTTTCTCCGTTTCCTTCTTCGTTTCTCCGTTTCTTTCTTCGTTTCTCCGTTTCTTTGTTCGTTTCTCCATTTATTTCTCCGTTTGTTTCTTCGTTTCTCCGTTTCTTACTTCGTTTCTCCGTTTCTTTCTTCGTTTCTCCGTTTATTTCTTCGTTTCTTCATTTATTTCGCCGTTTCTCCGTTTCTTTGTTCGTTTCTCCGTTTCTTTCTTCGTATCTCTGTTTCTTTCTTCGTTTCTCCGTTTCTTTCTTCGTTTCTCCGTTTCTTTCGTCGTTTCTCCGTTTCTCCGTTTCCTTGTTCGTTTCTCCGTTTATTTCTTCGTTTCTCCATTTATTTCTCCGTTTCTTTCTTCGTTTCTCCGTTTCTTTGTTCGTTTCTCCGTTTCTTTCTTCGTTTCTCCGTTTCTTTCTTCGTTCCTCCGTTTATTTGTTCGTTTCTCCGTTTCTTTGTTCGTTTCTCCGTTTCTTTGTTCGTTTCTCCGTCTCTTTCTTCGTTTTTCCTTGCCTTTGTTCGTTTCTCCGTTTCTTTGTTCGTTTCTCCGTTTCTTTGTTCATTTCTCCGTTTCTTTCTTCGTTTCTCTGTTTCTTTCTTCGTTCCTCCGTTTATTTGTTCGTTTCTCCGTTTCTTTGTTCGTTTCTCCGTTTCTTTGTTCGTTTCTCCGTTTCCTTCTTCGTTTCTCCGTTTCTTTCTTCGTTTCTCCGTTTCTTTGTTCGTTTCTCCATTTATTTCTCCGTTTCTTTCTTCGTTCCTCCGTTTCTTACTTCGTATCTCCGTATCTTTCTTCGTTTCTCAGTTTAATTCTTCGTTTCTCCATTTATTTCGCCGTTTCTCCGTTTCTTTGTTCGTTTCTCCGTTTCTTTCTTCGTTCCTCCGTTTATTTGTTCGTTTCACCGTTTCTTTGTTCGTTTCTCCGTTTCTTTGTTCGTTTCTCTGTTTCTTTCTTCGTTTCTCCTTGTCTTTGTTCGTTTCTCCGTTTCTTTGTTCGTTTCTCCGTTTCTTTGTTCGTTTCTCAGTTTCTTTCTTCGTTTCTCCGTTTCTTTCTTCGTTTCTCCGTTTCTTTCGTCGTTTCTCCGTTTCTTTCTTCGTTTCTCCGTTTCTTTGTTCGTTTCTCCGTTTCTTTGTTCGTTTCTCCATTTATTTCTCCGTTTCTCCGTTTCTTTCTTCGTTTCTCCGTTTCTTTCTTCGTTTCTCCGTTTCTTTGTTCGTTTCTCCATTTATTACTCCGTATCTTTCTTCGTTTCTCCGTTTCTTACTTCGTTTCTCCGTTTCTTTCTTCGTTTCTCCGTTTCTTACTTCGTTTCTACGTTTCTTTCTTCGTTTCTCCGTTTATTTCTTCCTTTCTCCATTTATTTCGCCGTTTCTCCGTTTCTTTGTTCGTTTCTCCGTTTCTTTCTTCGTATCTCTGTTTCTTTCTTCGTTTCTCCGTTTCTTTCTTCGATTCTCCGTTTCTTTCGTCGTTTCTCCGTTTCTTTCTTCGTTTCTCCGTTTCCTTGTTCGTTTCTCCGTTTATTTCTTCGTTTCTCCATTTATTTCTCCGTTTCTTTCTTCGTTTCTCCGTTTCTTTCTTCGTTTCTCCGTTTCTTTCTTCGTTTCTCCGTTTCTTTCTTCGTTTCTCCGTTTCTTTCGTCGTTTCTCCGTTTCTCCGTTTCCTTGTTCGTTTCTCCGTTTATTTCTTCGTTTCTCCATTTATTTCTTCGTTTCTCCGTTTCTTTGTTCGTTTCTCCGTTTCTTTCTTCGTTTCTCCGTTTCTTTCTTCGTTCCTCCGTTTATTTGTTCGTTTCTCCGTTTCTTTGTTCGTTTCTCCGTTTCTTTGTTCGTTTCTCCGTTTCTTTCTTCGTTTCTCCTTGTCTTTGTTCGTTTCTCCGTTTCTTTGTTCGTTTCTCCGATTCCTTCTTCGTTTCTCAGTTTCTTTCTTCGTTTCTCCGTTTCTTTCTTCGTTTCTCCGTTTCTTTCGTCGTTTCTCCGTTTCTTTCTTCGTTTCTCCGTTTCTTTGTTCGTTTCTCCGTTTCTTTGTTCGTTTCTCCGTTTCTTTCTTCATTTCTCCGTTTATTTCTTCGTTTCTCCGTTTATTTCTTCGTTTCTCCATTTATTTCTCCGTTTCTCCGTTTCTTTCTTCGTTTCTCCGTTTCTTTCTTCGTTTCTCCGTTTCTTTGTTCGTTTCTCCATTTATTTCTCCGTTTCTTTCTTCGTTTCTCCGTTTCTTACTTCGTTTCTCCGTTTCTTTCTTCGTTTCTCCGTTTCTTACTTCGTTTCTACGTTTCTTTCTTCGTTTCTCCGTTTATATCTTCCTTTCTCCATTTATTTCGCCGTTTCTACGTTTCTTTGTTCGTTTCTCCGTTTCTTTCTTCATTTCTCCGTTTCTTTCTTCGTTTCTCCGTTTCTTTGTTCGTTTCTCCATTTATTTCTCCGTTTCTTTCTTCGTTTCTCCGTTTCTTACTTCGTTTCTCCGTTTCTTACTACGTTTCTCCGTTTCTTTCTTCGTTTCTCCGTTTATTTCTTCCTTTCTCCATTTATTTCGCCGTTTCTCCGTTTCTTTGTTCGTTTCTCCGTTTCTATCTTCGTATCTCTGTTTCTTTCTTCGTTTCTCCGTTTCTTTCTCCGTTTCTCCGTTTCTTTCGTCGTTTCTCCGTTTCTTTCTTCGTTTCTCCGTTTCCTTGTTCGTTTCTCCGTTTATTTCTTCGTTTCTCCATTTATTTCTCCGTTTCTTTCTTCGTTTCTCCGTTTCTTTCTTCGTTTCTCCGTTTCTTTCTTCGTTTCTCCGTTTCTTTCTTCGTTCCTCCGTTTATTTGTTCGTTTCTCCGTTTCTTTGTTCGTTTCTCCGTTTCTTTGTTCGTTTCTCCGTTTCCTTCTTCGTTTCTCCGTTTCTTTCTTCGTTTCTCCGTTTCTTTGTTCGTTTCTCCATTTATTTCTCCGTTTCTTTCTTCGTTTCTCCGTTTCTTACTTCGTTTCTCCGTTTCGTTCTTCGTTTCTCCGTTTATTTCTTCGTTTCCCCATTTATTTCACCGTTTCTCCGTTTCTTTGTTCGTTTCTCCGTTTCTTTCTTCGTATCTCTGTTTCTTTCTTCGTTTCTCCGTTTCTTTCTTCGTTTCTCCGTTTCTTTCGTCGTTTCTCCGTTTCTCCGTTTCCTTGTTCGCTTCTCCGTTTATTTCTTCGTTTCTCCATTTATTTCTCCGTTTCTTTGTTCGTTTCTCCGTTTCTTTGTTCGTTTCTCCGTTTCTTTCTTCGTTTCTCCGTTTCTTTCTTCGTTCCTACGTTTATTTGTTCGTTTCTCCGTTTCTTTGTTCGTTTCTCCGTTTCTTTGTTCGTTTCTCCGTTTCTTTCTTCGTTTCTCCTTGTCTTTGTTCGTTTCTCCGTTTCTTTGTTCGTTTCTCCGTTTCTTTCTTCGTTTCTCAGTTTCTTTCTTCGTTTCTCAGTTTCTTTCTTCGTTTCTCCGTTTCTTTCTTCGTTTCTCCGTTTCTTTGTTCGTTTCTCCATTTATTTCTCCGTTTCTTTCTTCGTTTCTCCGTTTCTTACTTCGTTTCTCCGTTTCTTTCTTCTTTTCTCCGTTTCTTACTACGTTTCTCCGTTTCTTTCTTCGTTTCTCCGTTTATTTCTTCCTTTCTCCATTTATTTCGCCGTTTCTCCGTTTCTTTGTTCGTTTCTCCGTTTCTATCTTCGTATCTCTGTTTCTTTCTTCGTTTCTCCGTTTCTTTCTCCGTTTCTCCGTTTCTTTCGTCGTTTCTCCGTTTCTTTCTTCGTTTCTCCGTTTCCTTGTTCGTTTCTCCGTTTATTTCTTCGTTTCTCCATTTATTTCTCCGTTTCTTTCTTCGTTTCTCCGTTTCTTTCTTCGTTTCTCCGTTTCTTTCTTCGTTACTCCGTTTCTTTCTTCGTTCCTCCGTTTATTTGTTCGTTTCTCCGTTTCTTTGTTCGTTTCTCCGTTTCTTTGTTCGTTTATCCGTTTCCTTCTTCGTTTCTCCTTGTCTTTGTTCGTTTCTCCGTTTCTTTGTTCGTTTCTCCGTTTCTTTCTTCGTTTCTCAGTTTCTTTCTTCGTTTCTTCGTTTCTTTCTTCGTTTCTCCGTTTCTTTCGTCGTTTCTCCGTTTCTTTCTTCGTTTCTCCGTTTCTTTGTTCGTTTCTCCGTTTCTTTGTTCGTTTCTCCGTTTCTTTCTTCATTTCTCCGTTTCTTTCTTCGTTTCTCCGTTTCTTTGTTCGTTTCTCCGTTTCTTTCTTCCTTTCTCCTTGTCTTTGTTCGTTTCTCCGTTTCTTTGTTCGTTTCTCCGTTTATTTCTTCGTTTCTCCATTTATTTCTCCGTTTCTCCGTTTATTTCTCCGTTTCTCCATTTATTTCTCCGATTCTCCGTTTCTTTGTTCGTTTCTCCGTTTCTTTGTTCGTTTCTCCGTTACTTTGTCCGTTTCTCCGTTTCTTTCTTCCTTTCTCCGTTTCTTTCTTCATTTCTCCGTTTCTTTCTTCGTTTCGACGTTTCTTCGTTCGTTTATCCATTTATTTCTCCGTTTCTTTCTTCGTTTCTCCGTTTCTTACTTCGTTTCTCCGTTTCTTTCTTCGTTTCTCCGTTTATTTCTTCCTTTCTCCATTTATTTCGCCGTTTCTCCGTTTCTTTGTTCGTTTCTCCGTTTCTTTCTTCGTATCTCTGTTTCTTTCTTCGTTTCTCCGTTTCTTTCTTCGTTTCTCCGTTTCTTTCGCCGTTTCTCCGTTTCTTTGTTCGTTTCTCCGTTTCTTTCTTCGTTTCTCCGTTTCTTTGTTCGTTTCTCCGTTTATTTGTTCGTTTCTCCGTTTCTTTGTTCGTTTCTCCGTTTCTTTGTTCGTTTCTCCGTTTCTTTCTTCATTTCTCCGTTTCTTTGTTCGTTTCTCCGTTTCTTTGTTCGTTTCTCCGTTTCTTTGTTCGTTTCTCTGTTTCTTTGTTCGTTCCTCAGTTTCTTTCTTCGTTTCTCCGTTTATTTCTTCGTTTCTCCATTTATTTCTCCGTTTCTCCGTTTCTTTCTTCGTTTCTCCGTTTATTTCTTCGTTTCTCCACTTATGTCTCCGTTTCTCCGTGTCTTTCTTCGTTTCTCCGTTTCTTTCTTCGTTTCTCCGTTTCTTTCTTCGTTTCTCCGTTTATTTCTTCGTTTCTCCATTTATATCTCCGTTGCTCCGGTTCTTTGTTCGTTTCTCCGTTTCTTTGTTCGTTTCTCCGTTTCTTTTTTCGTTTCTCCGTTTCTTTCGTCGTTTCTCCGTTTCTTTGTTCGTTTATCCATTTATTTCTCCGTTTCTTTCTTCGTTTCTCCGTTTCTTACTTCGTTTCTCCGTTCCTTTCTTCGATTCTCCGTTTATTTCTTCGTTTCTCCATTTATTTCGCCGTTTCTCCGTTTCTTTGTTCGTTTCTCCGATTCTTTCTTCGTATCTCCGTTTCTTTGTTCGTTTCTCTGTTTCTTTCTTCGTTTCTCCGTTTCTTTCGTCGTTTCTCCGTTTCTTTGTTCGTTTATCCATTTATTTCTCCGTTTCTTTCTTCGTTTCTCCGTTTCTTACTTCGTATCTCCGTTTCTTTCTTCGTTTCTCCGTTTCTTTGTTCGTTTCTCCATTTATTTCTCCGTTTCTTTCTTCGTTTCTCCGTTTCTTACTTGGTTTCTCCGTTTCTTTCTTCGTTTCTCCGTTTATTTCTTCGCTTCTCCATTTATTTCTCCGTTTCTCCGTTTCTTTCTTCGTTTCTCCGTTTATTTCCTCGTTTCTCCATTTATTTCTCCGTTTCTACGTTTCTTTCTTCGTTTCTCCGTTTCTTTCTTCGTATTCCGTTTCATTGTTCATTTCTCCGTTTCTCTCTTCGGTTCTCCGTTTCTTTGTTCGTTTCCCTATTCTTTGTTCCTTTCTCCGTTTCTCGGTCTATTTCTTCGTTTCTCCATTTATTTCTCCGATTCTCCGTTTCTTTCTTCGTTTCTCAGTTTCTTTCTTCGTTTCTCCGTTTCTTTCTTCGTTTCTCCGTTTCTTTCTTCGTTTCTCCGTTTCTTTCTTCGTTTCTCCGTTTCTCTCTTCCTTTCTCCGTATCTTTGTTCGTTTCTCCGTTTATTTCTTCATTTCTCCATTTATTTCTCCGTTTCTCCGTTTATTTCTCCGTTTCTCCATTTATTTCTCCGATTCTCCGTTTCTTTGTTCGTTTCTCCGTTTATTTCTTCGTTTCTCCATTTATTTCTCCGTTTCTCCGTTTCTTTCTTCGTTTCTCCGTTTATTTCTCCGATTCTCCGTTTCTTTGTTCGTTTCTCCGTTTCTTTGTTCGTTTCTCCGTTACTTTGTCCGTTTCTCCGTTTCTTTCTTCCTTTCTCCGTTTCTTTCTTCATTTCTCCGTTTCTTTCTTCGTCTCGACGTTTCTTTGTTCGTTTATCCATTTATTTCTCCGTTTCTTTCTTCGTTTCTCCGTTTCTTACTTCGTTTCTCCGTTTCTTTCTTCGTTTCCCGTTTATTTCTTCCTTTCTCCATTTATTTCGCCGTTTCTCCGTTTCTTTGTTCGTTTCTCCGTTTCTTTCTTCGTATCTCTGTTTCTTTCTTCGTTTCTCCGTTTCTTTCTTCGTTTCTCCGTTTCTTTCGCCGTTTCTCCGTTTCTTTGTTCGTTTCTCCGTTTCTTTCTTCGTTTCTCCGTTTCTTTCTTCGTTTCTCCGTTTATTTGTTCGTTTCTCCGTTTCTTTGTTCGTTTCTCCGTTTCTTTGTTCGTTTCTCCGTTTCTTTCTTCATTTCTCCGTTTCTTTGTTCGTTTCTCCGTTTCTTTGTTCGTTTCTCCGTTTCTTTGTTCGTTTCTCTGTTTCTTTGTTCGTTCCTCAGTTTCTTTCTTCGTTTCTCCGTTTATTTCTTCGTTTCTCCATTTATTTCTCCGTTTCTCCGTTTCTTTCTTCGTTTGTCCGTTTATTTCTTCGTTTCTCCACTTATGTCTCCGTTTCTCCGTGTCTTTCTTCGTTTCTCCGTTTCTTTCTTCGTTTCTCCGTTTCTTTCTTCGTTTCTCCGTTTATTTCTTCGTTTCTCCATTTATATCTCCGTTGCTCCGGTTCTTTGTTCGTTTCTCCGTTTCTTTGTTCGTTTCTCCGTTTCTTTTTTCGTTTCTCCGTTTCTTTCGTCGTTTCTCCGTTTCTTTGTTCGTTTATCCATTTATTTCTCCGTTTCTTTCTTCGTTTCTCCGTTTCTTACTTCGTTTCTCCGTTCCTTTCTTCGATTCTCCGTTTATTTCTTCGTTTCTCCATTTATTTCGCCGTTTCTCCGTTTCTTTGTTCGTTTCTCCGATTCTTTCTTCGTATCTCCGTTTCTTTGTTCGTTTCTCTGTTTCTTTCTTCGTTTCTCCGTTTCTTTCGTCGTTTCTCCGTTTCTTTGTTCGTTTATCCATTTATTTCTCCGTTTCTTTCTTCGTTTCTCCGTTTCTTACTTCGTATCTCCGTTTCTTTCTTCGTTTCTCCGTTTCTTTGTTCGTTTCTCCATTTATTTCTCCGTTTCTTTCTTCGTTTCTCCGTTTCTTACTTGGTTTCTCCGTTTCTTTCTTCGTTTCTCCGTTTATTTCTTCGCTTCTCCATTTATTTCTCCGTTTCTCCGTTTCTTTCTTCGTTTCTCCGTTTATTTCCTCGTTTCTCCATTTATTTCTCCGTTTCTACGTTTCTTTCTTCGTTTCTCCGTTTCTTTCTTCGTATTCCGTTTCATTGTTCATTTCTCCGTTTCTCTCTTCGGTTCTCCGTTTCTTTGTTCGTTTCCCTATTCTTTGTTCCTTTCTCCGTTTCTCGGTCTATTTCTTCGTTTCTCCATTTATTTCTCCGATTCTCCGTTTCTTTCTTCGTTTCTCAGTTTCTTTCTTCGTTTCTCCGTTTCTTTCTTCGTTTCTCCGTTTCTTTCTTCGTTTCTCCGTTTCTTTCTTCGTTTCTCCGTTTCTTTCTTCGTTTCTCCGTTTCTTTCGCCGATTCTCCGTTTCTTTGTTCGTTTCTCCGTTTATTTCTTCGTTTCTCCATTTATTTCTCCGTTTCTCCGTTTCTTTCTTCGTTTCTCCGTTTATTTCTCCGATTCTCCGTTTCTTTGTTCGTTTCTCCGTTTCTTTGTTCGTTTCTCCGTTACTTTGTCCGTTTCTCCGTTTCTTTCTTCCTTTCTCCGTTTCTTTCTTCATTTCTCCGTTTCTTTCTTCGTTTCGACGTTTCTTTGTTCGTTTATCCATTTATTTCTCCGTTTCTTTCTTCGTTTCTCCGTTTCTTACTTCGTTTCTCCGTTTCTTTCTTCGTTTCCCGTTTATTTCTTCCTTTCTCCATTTATTTCGCCGTTTCTCCGTTTCTTTGTTCGTTTCTCCGTTTCTTTCTTCGTATCTCTGTTTCTTTCTTCGTTTCTCCGTTTCTTTCTTCGTTTCTCCGTTTCTTTCGTCGTTTCTCCGTTTCTTTGTTCGTTTCTCCGTTTCTTTGTTCGTTTCTCCGTTTCTTTGTTCGTTTCTCCATTTATTTCTTCGTTTCTCCATTTATTTCTCCGTTTCTCCGTTTATTTCTCCGTTTCTCCATTTGTTTCTCCGATTCTCCGTTTCTTTGTTCGTTTCTCCGTTTCTTTGTTCGTTTCTCCGTTTCTTTCTTCATTTCTCCGTTTCTTTGTTCGTTTCTCCGTTTCTTTGTTCGTTTCTCCGTTTCTTTGTTCGTTTCTCTGTTTCTTTGTTCGTTCCTCAGTTTCTTTCTTCGTTTCTCCGTTTATTTCTTCGTTTCTCCATTTATTTCTCCGTTTCTCCGTTTCTTTCTTCGTTTCTCCGTTTATTTCTTCGTTTCTCCACTTATGTCTCCGTTTCTCCGTGTCTTTCTTCGTTTCTCCGTTTCTTTCTTCGTTTCTCCGTTTCTTTCTTCGTTTCTCCGTTTATTTCTTCGTTTCTCCATTTATATCTCCGTTGCTCCGGTTCTTTGTTCGTTTCTCCGTTTCTTTGTTCGTTTCTCCGTTTCTTTTTTCGTTTCTCCGTTTCTTTCGTCGTTTCTCCGTTTCTTTGTTCGTTTATCCATTTATTTCTCCGTTTCTTTCTTCGTTTCTCCGTTTCTTACTTCGTTTCTCCGTTCCTTTCTTCGATTCTCCGTTTATTTCTTCGTTTCTCCATTTATTTCGCCGTTTCTCCGTTTCTTTGTTCGTTTCTCCGATTCTTTCTTCGTATCTCCGTTTCTTTGTTCGTTTCTCTGTTTCTTTCTTCGTTTCTCCGTTTCTTTCGTCGTTTCTCCGTTTCTTTGTTCGTTTATCCATTTATTTCTCCGTTTCTTTCTTCGTTTCTCCGTTTCTTACTTCGTATCTCCGTTTCTTTCTTCGTTTCTCCGTTTCTTTGTTCGTTTCTCCATTTATTTCTCCGTTTCTTTCTTCGTTTCTCCGTTTCTTACTTGGTTTCTCCGTTTCTTTCTTCGTTTCTCCGTTTATTTCTTCGCTTCTCCATTTATTTCTCCGTTTCTCCGTTTCTTTCTTCGTTTCTCCGTTTATTTCCTCGTTTCTCCATTTATTTCTCCGTTTCTACGTTTCTTTCTTCGTTTCTCCGTTTCTTTCTTCGTATTCCGTTTCATTGTTCATTTCTCCGTTTCTCTCTTCGTTTCTCCGTTTATTTCTTCGTTTCTCCATTTATTTCTCCGTTTCTCCGTTTATTTCTCCGTTTCTCCATTTATTTCTCCGATTCTCCGTTTCTTTGTTCGTTTCTCCGTTTATTTCTTCGTTTCTCCATTTATTTCTCCGTTTCTCCGTTTCTTTCTTCGTTTCTCCGTTTATTTCTCCGATTCTCCGTTTCTTTGTTCGTTTCTCCGTTTCTTTGTTCGTTTCTCCGTTACTTTGTCCGTTTCTCCGTTTCTTTCTTCCTTTCTCCGTTTCTTTCTTCATTTCTCCGTTTCTTTCTTCGTTTCGACGTTTCTTTGTTCGTTTATCCATTTATTTCTCCGTTTCTTTCTTCGTTTCTCCGTTTCTTACTTCGTTTCTCCGTTTCTTCCTTCGTTTCCCGTTTATTTCTTCCTTTCTCCATTTATTTCGCCGTTTCTCCGTTTCTTTGTTCGTTTCTCCGTTTCTTTCTTCGTATCTCTGTTTCTTTCTTCGTTTCTCCGTTTCTTTCTTCGTTTCTCCGTTTCTTTCGTCGTTTCTCCGTTTCTTTGTTCGTTTCTCCGTTTCTTTGTTCGTTTCTCCGTTTCTTTGTTCGTTTCTCCATTTATTTCTTCGTTTCTCCATTTATTTCTCCGTTTCTCCGTTTATTTCTCCGTTTCTCCATTTGTTTCTCCGATTCTCCGTTTCTTTGTTCGTTTCTCCGTTTCTTTGTTCGTTTCTCCGTTTCTTTGTTCGTTTCTCCGTTTCTTTGTTCGTTTCTCCATTTATTTCTTCGTTTCTCCATTTATTTCTACGTTTCTCCGTTTATTTCTCCGTTTCTCCATTTATTTCTCCGATTCTCCGTTTCTTTGTTCGTTTCTCCGTTTCTTTGATCGTTTCTCCGTTACATTGTCGGTTTCTCCGTTTCTTTGTTCGTTTCTCCGTTTCTTTGTTCGTTTCTCCGTTTCTCGGTCTATTTCTTCGTTTCTCCATTTATTTCTCCGATTCTCCGTTTCTTTCTTCGTTTCTCAGTTTCTTTCTTCGTTTCTCCGTTTCTTTCTTCGTTTCTCCGTTTCTCCGTTTCTTTCTTCGTTTCTCCGTTTCTCTCTTCGTTTCTCCGTTTCTTTGTTCGTTTCTCCGTTTATTTCTTCGTTTCTCCATTTATTTCTCCGTTTCTCCGTTTATTTCTCCGTTTCTCCATTTATTTCTCCGATTCTCCGTTTCTTTGTTCGTTTCTCCGTTTACTTCTTCGTTTCTCCATTTATTTCTCCGTTTCTCCGTTTATTTCTTCGTTTCTCCATTTATTTCTCCGATTCTCCGTTTCTTTGTTCGTTTCTCCGTTTCTTTGTTCGTTTCTCCGTTACTTTGTCCGTTTCTCCGTTTCTTTCTTCGTTTCTCCGTTTCTTTCTTCATTTCTCCGTTTCTTTCTTCGTTTCTCCGTTTCTTCGTTCGTTTATCCATTTATTTCTCCGTTTCTTTCTTCGTTTCTCCGTTTCTTACTTCGTTTCTCCGTTTCTTTCTTCGTTTCTCCGTTTATTTCTTCCTTTCTCCATTTATTTCGCCGTTTCTCCGTTTCTTTGTTCGTTTCTCCGTTTCTTTCTTCGTATCTCTGTTTCTTTCTTCGTTTCTCCGTTTCTTTCTTCGTTTCTCCGTTTCTTTCGTCGTTTCTCCGTTTCTTTCTTCGTATCACCGTTTCTTTCTTCGTTTCTCCGTTTCTTTCTTCGTTTCTCCGTTTCTTTGTTCGTTTCTCCGTTTCCTTCTTCGTTTCTCCGTTTCTTTCTTCGTTTCTCCGTTTCTTTGTTCGTTTCTTCATTTATTTCTCGGTTTCTTTCTTCGTTTCTCCGTTTCTTTCTTCGTTTCTCCGTTTCTTTCTTCGTTTCTCCGTTTCTTTCTTCGTTTCTCCGTTTCTTTCTTCGTTTCTCCGTTTATTTCTTCGTTTCTCCATTTATTTCTCCGTTGCTCCGATTCTTTCTTCGTTTCTCCGTTTCTTTGTTCGTTTCTCCGTTTCTTTGTTCGTTTCTCCGTTTCTTTCTTCGATTCTCCGTTTCTTTCTTCGTTTCTCCATTTATTTCTCCGTTTCTTTCTTCGTTTCTCCGTTTCTTACTTCGTTTCTGCGTTTCTTTCTTCGATTCTCCGTTTATTTCTTCGTTTCTCCATTTATTTCGCCGTTTCTCCGTTTCTTTGTTCGTTTCTCCGTTTCTTTCTTCGTTTCTCCGTTTCTTTCTTCGTTTCTCCGTTTATTTGTTCGTTTCTCCGTTTCTTTGTTCGTTTCTCCGTTTCTTTGTTCGTTTCTCCGTTTCTTTCTTCATTTCTCCGTTTCTTTGTTCGTTTCTCCGTTTCTTTGTTCGTTTCTCCGTTTCTTTGTTCGTTTCTCTGTTTCTTTGTTCGTTCCTCAGTTTCTTTCTTCGTTTCTCCGTTTATTTCTTCGTTTCACCATTTATTTCTCCGTTTCTCCGTTTCTTTCTTCGTTTCTCCGTTTATTTCTTCGTTTCTCCACTTATGTCTCCGTTTCTCCGTGTCTTTCTTCGTTTCTCCGTTTCTTTCTTCGTTTCTCCGTTTCTTACTTCGTTTCTCCGTTTCTTTCTTCGATTCTCCGTTTATTTCTCCGTTTCTCCATTTATTTCTCCGATTCTCCGTTTCTTTGTTCGTTTCTCCGTTTCTTTCTTCGATTCTCCGTTTCTTTGTTCGTTTCTCCATTTATTTCTCCGTTTCTTTCTTCGTTTCTCCGTTTCTTACTTCGTTTCTCCGTTTCTTTCTTCGATTCTCCGTTTATTTCTTCGTTTCTCCATTTATTTCGCCGTCTCTCCGTTTCTTTGTTCGTTTCTCCGATTCTTTCTTCGTATCTCCGTTTCCTTGTTCGTTTCTCAGTTTCTTTCTTCGTTTCTCAGTTTCTTTCTTCGTTTCTCCGTTTCTTTCTTCGTTTCTCCGTTTCTTTCTTCGTTTCTCCGTTTCTTTCTTCGTTTCTCCGTTTCTTTCTTCGTTTCTCCGTTTCTTTGTTCGTTTCTTCATTTAATTCTCCGTTTCTTTCTTCGTTTCTCCGTTTCTTTCTTCGTTTCTCCGTTTCTTTCTTCGTTTCTCCGTTTCTTTCTTCGTTTCTCCGTTTATTTCTTCGTTTCTCCATTTATTTCTCCGTTGCTCCGACTCTTTCTTCGTTTCTCCGTTTCTTTGTTCGTTTCTCCGTTTCTTTGTTCGTTTCTCCGTTTCTTTCTTGGATTCTCCGTTTCTTTGTTCGTTTCTCCATTTATTTCTCCGTTTCTTTCTTCGTTTCTCCGTTTCTTACTTCCTTTCTGCGTTTCTTTCTTCGATTCTCCGTTTATTTCTTCGTTTCTCCATTTATTTCGCCGTTTCTCCGTTTCTTTGTTCGTTTCTCCGTTTCTTTCTTAGTTTCTCCGTTTCTTTCTTCGTTTCTCCGTTTATTTGTTCGTTTCTCCGTTTCTTTGTTCGTTTCTCCGTTTCTTTGTTCGTTTCTCCGTTTCTTTCCTCATTACTCCGTTTCTTTGTTCGTTTCTCCGTTTCTTTGTACGTTTCTCCGTTTCTTTGTTCGTTTCTCTGTTTCTTTGTTCGTTTCTCAGTTTCTTTCTTCGTTTCTCCATTTATTTCTTCGTTTCTACATTTATTTCTCCGTTTCTCCGTTTATTTCTTCGTTTCTCCATTTATTTCTCCGATTCTCCGTTTCTTTGTTCGTTTCTCCGTTTCTTTGTTCGTTTCTCCGTTACTTTGTCCGTTTCTCCGTTTCTTTGTTCGTTTCTCCGTTTCTTTCTTCGTTTCTCCGTTTCTTTCTACGTTTCTCAGTTTCTTTCTTCGTTTCTCAGTTTCTTTCTTCGTTTCTCCGTTTCTTTCTTCGTTTCTCCGTTTCTTTCTTCGTTTCTCCGTTTCTTTCTTCGTTTCTCCGTTTCTTTCTTCGTTTCTCCGTTTCTTTCTTCGTTTCTCCGTTTCTTTCTTCGTTTCTCCGTTTATTTGTTCGTTTCTCCGTTTCTTTGTTCGTTTCTCCGTTTCTTTGTTCGTTTCTCCGTTTCTTTCTTCATTTCTCCGTTTCTTTGTTCGTTTCTCCGTTTCTTTGTTCGTTTCTCCGTTTCTTTCTTCGTTTCTCCGTTTCTTTGTTCGTTTCTCCATTTATTTCTCTGTTTCTTTGTTCGTTTCTCCGTTTCTTACTTCGTTTCTCCGTTTCTTTCTTCGTTTCTGCGTTTATTTCTTCGTTTCTCCATTTATTTCTCCGTTTCTCCGTGTCTTTCTTCGTTTCTCCGTTTATTTCTTCGTTTCTCCACTTATGTCTCCGTTTCTCCGTTTCTTTCTTCGTTTCTCCGTTTCTTTCTTCGTTTCTCCGTTTCTTTGTTCATTTCTCCGTTTCTCTCTTCGGTTCTCCGTTTCTTTGTTCGTTTCTCCATTTATTTCTTCCTTTCTCCATTTATTTCTCCGTTTCTCCGTTTATTTCTCCGTTTCTTCTATTATTTCTCCGATTCTCCGTTTCTTTGTTCGTTTCTCCGTTTCTCGGTCTATTTCTTCGTTTCTCCATTTATTTCTCCGATTCTCCGTTTCTTTCTTCGTTTCTCAGTTTCTTTCTTCGTTTCTCCGTTTCTTTCTTCGTTTCTCCGTTTCTTTGTTCGTTTCTCCGTTTCTTTCTTCGTTTCTCCGTTTCTTTCTTCGTTTCTCCGTTTATTTCTTCGTTTCTCCATTTATTTCTCCGTTTCTCCGTTTCTTTCTTCGTTTCTCCGTTTCTTTGTTCGTTTCTCCGTTTCTTTCTTCGTTTCTCCGTTTCTTTGTTCGCTTCTCCGTTTATTTCTTCGTTTCTCCGTTTATTTCTCCGTTTCTTCTTTTATTTCTCCGATTCTCCGTTTCTTTCTTCGTTTCTCCGTTTCTTTCTTCGTTTCTCCGTTTCTTTCGTCGTTTCTCCGTTTCTCCGTTTCCTTGTTCGCTTCTCCGTTTATTTCTTCGTTTCTCCATTTATTTCTCCGTTTCTTTGTTCGTTTCTCCGTTTCTTTGTTCGTTTCTCCGTTTCTTTGTTCGTTTCTCCGTTTCTTTCTTCGTTCCTACGTTTATTTGTTCGTTTCTCCGTTTCTTTGTTCGTTTCTCCGTTTCTTTGTTCGTTTCTCCGTTTCTTTCTTCGTTTCTCCTTGTCTTTGTTCGTTTCCCCGTTTCTTTGTTCGTTTCTCCGTTTCTTTCTTCGTTTCTCAGTTTCTTTCTTCGTTTCTCAGTTTCTTTCTTCGTTTCTCCGTTTCTTTCTTCGTTTCTCCGTTTCTTTCTTCGTTTCTGCGTTTCTTTCTTCGTTTCTCCGTTTCTTTCTTCGTTTCTCCGTTTCTTTCTTCGTTTCTCCGTTTATTTGTTCATTTCTCCGTTTCTTTCTTCGTTTCTCCGTTTCTTTGTTCGTTTCTCCGTTTCTTTCTTCGTTTCTCCGTTTCTTTGTTCGTTTATCCATTTATTTCTCCGTTTCTTTCTTCGTTTCTCCCTTTCTTTCTTCGTTTCTCCGTTTCTTTGTTTGTTTCTCCGTTTCTTTCTCCGTTTCTCGGTCTATTTCTCCGTTTCTCCATTTATTTCTCCGATTCTCCGTTTCCTTCTTCGTTTCTCAGTTTCTTTCTTCGTTTCTCCGTTTCTTTCTTCGTTTCTCCGTTTATTTCTCCGTTTCTCCATTTATTTCTCCGTTTCTCCGTTTCTTTCTTCGTTTCTCCGTTTCTTTGTTCGTTTCTCCGTTTCTTTGTTCGTTTCTCTGTTTCTTTGTTCGTTTCTCAGTTTCTTTCTTCGTTTCTCCATTTATTTCTTCGTTTCTACATTTATTTCTCCGTTTCTCCGTTTATTTCTTCGTTTCTCCATTTATTTCTCCGATTCTCCGTTTCTTTGTTCGTTTCTCCGTTTCTTTGTTCGTTTCTCCGTTACTTTGTCCGTTTCTCCGTTTCTTTGTTCGTTTCTCCGTTTCTTTCTTCGTTTCTCCGTTTCTTTCTACATTTCTCAGTTTCTTTCTTCGTTTCTCAGTTTCTTTCTTCGTTTCTCCGTTTCTTTCTTCGTTTCTCCGTTTCTTTCTTCGTTTCTCCGTTTCTTTCTTCGTTTCTCCGTTTCTTTCTTCGTTTCTCCGTTTCTTTCTTCGTTTCTCCGTTTATTTGTTCGTTTCTCCGTTTCTTTGTTCGTTTCTCCGTTTCTTTGTTCGTTTCTCCGTTTCTTTCTTCATTTCTCCGTTTCTTTCTTCGGTTCTCCGTTTCTTTGTTCGTTTCTCCATTTATTTCTTCCTTTCTCCATTTATTTCTCCGTTTCTCCGTTTATTTCTCCGTTTCTTCTATTATTTCTCCGATTCTCCGTTTCTTTGTTCGTTTCTCCGTTTCTCGGTCTATTTCTTCGTTTCTCCATTTATTTCTCCGATTCTCCGTTTCTTTCTTCGTTTCTCAGTTTCTTTCTTCGTTTCTCCGTTTCTTTCTTCGTTTCTCCGTTTCTTTGTTCGTTTCTCCGTTTCTTTCTTCCTTTCTCCGTTTCTTTCTTCGTTTCTCCGTTTATTTCTTCGTTTCTCCATTTATTTCTCCGTTTCTCCGTTTCTTTCTTCGTTTCTCCGTTTCTTTGTTCGTTTCTCCGTTTCTTTCTTCGTTTCTCCGTTTCTTTGTTCGCTTCTCCGTTTATTTCTTCGTTTCTCCGTTTATTTCTCCGTTTCTTCTTTTATTTCTCCGATTCTCCGTTTCTTTCTTCGTTTCTCCGTTTCTTTCTTCGTTTCTCCGTTTCTTTCGTCGTTTCTCCGTTTCTCCGTTTCCTTGTTCGCTTCTCCGTTTATTTCTTCGTTTCTCCATTTATTTCTCCGTTTCTTTGTTCGTTTCTCCGTTTCTTTCTTTGTTTCTCCGTTTCTTTCGTCGTTTCTCCGTTTCTTTGTTCGTTTCTCCGTTTCTTTGTTCGTTTCTCCGTTTCTTTGTTCGTTTCTCCATTTATTTCTTCGTTTCTCCATTTATTTCTCCGTTTCTCCGTTTATTTCTCCGTTTCTCCATTTATTTCTCCGATTCTCCGTTTCTTTGTTCGTTTCTCCGTTTCTTTGTTCGTTTCTCCGTTTCTTTGTTCGTTTCTCCATTTATTTCTCCGTTTCTTTCTTCGTTTCTCCGTTTCTTACTTCGTTTCCTCCGTTTCTTTCTTCGTTTCTCCGTTTATTTCTTCCTTTCTCCATTTATTTCGCAGTTGCTCCGTTTCTTTGTTCGTTTCTCCGTTTCTTTCTTCGTATCTCTGTTTCTTTCTTCGTTTCTCCGTTTCTTTCTTTGTTTCTCCGTTTCTTTCGTCGTTTCTCCGTTTCTTTGTTCGTTTCTCCGTTTCTTTGTTCGTTTCTCCGTTTCTTTGTTCGTTTCTCCATTTATTTCTTCGTTTCTCCATTTATTTCTCCGTTTCTCCGTCTATTTCTCCGTTTCTCCATTTATTTCTCCGATTCTCCGTTTCTTTGTTCGTTTCTCCGTTTCTTTGTTCGTTTCTCCGTTTCTTTGTTCGTTTCTCCATTTATTTCTTCGTTTCTCCATTTATTTCTCCGTTTCTCCGTTTATTTCTCCGTTTCTCCATTATTTCTCCGATTCTCCGTTTCTTTCTTCGTTTCTCCGTTTCTTTCTTCGTTTCTCCGTTTCTTTCTTCGTTTCTCCGTTTCTTTGTTCGTTTCTCCGTTTCTTTCTCCGATTCTCCGTTTCTTTCTTCGTTTCTCAGTTTCTTTCTTCGTTTCTCCGTTTCTTTCTTCGTTTCTCCGTTTATTTGTTCGTTTCTCCGTTTCTTTGTTCGTTTCTCCGTTTCTTTGTTCGTTTCTCCGTTTCTTTCTTCATTTCTCCGTTTCTTTGTTCGTTTCTCCGTTTCTTCGTTCGTTTCTCCGTTTCTTTCTTCGTTTCTCCGTTTCTTTGTTCGTTTCTCCATTTATTTCTCTGTTTCTTTGTTCGTTTCTCCGTTTCTTACTTCGTTTCTCCGTTTCTTTCTTCGTTTCTCCGTTTATTTCTTCGTTTCTCCATTTATTTCTCCGTTTCTCCGTTTCTTTCTTCGTTTCTCCGTTTATTTCTTCGTTTCTCCACTTATGTCTCCGTTTCTCCGTTTCTTTCTTCGTTTCTCCGTTTCTTTCTTCGTTTCTCCGTTTCTTTGTTCATTTCTCCGTTTCTCTCTTCGGTTCTCCGTTTCTTTGTTCGTTTCTCCATTTATTTCTTCCTTTCTCCATTTATTTCTCCGTTTCTCCGTTTATTTCTCCGTTTCTTCTATTATTTCTCCGATTCTCCGTTTCTTTGTTCGTTTCTCCGTTTCTTTGATCGTTTCTCCGTTACAGTGTCGCTTTCTCCGTTTCTTTGTTCGTTTCTCTGTTTCTTTGTTCGTTTCTCCGTTTCTCGGTCTATTTCTTCGTTTCTCCATTTATTTCTCCGATTCTCCGTTTCTTTCTTCGTTTCTCAGTTTCTTTCTTCGTTTCTCCGTTTCTTTCTTCGTTTCTCCGTTTCTTTCTTCGTTTCTCCGTTTCTTTCTTCGTTTCTCCGTTTCTTTCTTCGTTTCTCCGTTTATTTCTTCGTTTCTCCATTTATTTCTCCGTTTCTCCGTTTCTTTCTTCGTTTCTCCGTTTCTTTGTTCGTTTCTCCGTTTCTTTCTTCGTTTCTCCGTTTCTTTGTTCGCTTCTCCGTTTATTTCTTCGTTTCTCCGTTTATTTCTCCGTTTCTTCTTTTATTTCTCCGATTCTCCGTTTCTTTCTTCGTTTCTCCGTTTCTTTCTTCGTTTCTCCGTTTCTTTCGTCGTTTCTCCGTTTCTCCGTTTCCTTGTTCGCTCCTCCGTTTATTTCTTCGTTTCTCCATTTATTTCTCCGTTTCTTTGTTCGTTTCTCCGTTTCTTTGTTCGTTTCTCCGTTTCTTTCTTCGTTTCTCCGTTTCTTTCTTCGTTCCTACGTTTATTTGTTCGTTTCTCCGTTTCTTTGTTCGTTTCTCCGTTTCTTTGTTCGTTTCTCCGTTTCTTTCTTCGTTTCTCCTTGTCTTTGTTCGTTTCCCCGTTTCTTTGTTCGTTTCTCCGTTTCTTTCTTCGTTTCTCAGTTTCTTTCTTCGTTTCTCAGTTTCTTTCTTCGTTTCTCCGTTTCTTTCTTCGTTTCTCCGTTTCTTTCTTCGTTTCTCCGTTTCTTTCTTCGTTTCTCCGTTTCTTTCTTCGTTTCTCCGTTTCTTTCTTCGTTTCTCCGTTTATTTGTTCATTCTCCGTTTCTTTCTTCGTTTCTCCGTTACTTTGTCCGTTTCTCCGTTTCTTTCTTCGTTTCTCCGTTTCTTTCTTCATTTCTCCGTTTCTTTCTTCGTTTCGACGTTTCTTTGTTCGTTTATCCATTTATTTCTCCGTTTCTTTCTTCGTTTCTCCGTTTCTTACTTCGTTTCTCCGTTTCTTTCTTCGTTTCTCCGTTTATTTCTTCCTTTCTCCATTTATTTCGCCGTTGCTCCGTTTCTTTGTTCGTTTCTCCGTTTCTTTCTTCGTATCTCTGTTTCTTTCTTCGTTTCTCCGTTTCTTTCTTTGTTTCTCCGTTTCTTTCGTCGTTTCTCCGTTTCTTTGTTCGTTACTCCGTTTCTTTGTTCGTTTCTCCGTTTCTTTGTTCGTTTCTCCATTTATTTCTTCGTTTCTCCATTTATTTCTCCGTTTCTCCGTTTATTTCTCCGTTTCTCCATTTATTTCTCCGATTCTCCGTTTTCTTTGTTCGTTTCTCCGTTTCTTTGTTCGTTTCTCCGTTTCTTTGTTCGTTTCTCCATTTATTTCTTCGTTTCTCCATTTATTTCTCCGTTTCTCCGTTTATTTCTCCGTTTCTCCATTTATTTCTCCGATTCTCCGTTTCTTTGTTCGCTTCTCCGTTTCTTTGATCGTTTCTCCGTTACATTGTCGGTTTCTCCGTTTCTTTGTTCGTTTCTCCGTTTCTTTGTTCGTTTCTCCGTTTCTCGGTCTATTTCTTCGTTTCTCCATTTATTTCTCTGATTCTCCGTTTCTTTCTTCGTTTCTCAGTTTCTTTCTTCGTTTCTCCGTTTCTTTCTTCGTTTCTCCGTTTCTTTCTTCGTTTCTCCGTTTCTTTCTTCGTTTCTCCGTTTCTCTCTTCGTTTCTCCGTTTCTTTGTTCGTTTCTCCGTTTATTTCTTCGTTCCTCCATTTATTTCTCCGTTTCTCCGTTTATTTCTCCGTTTCTCCATTTATTTCTCCGATTCTCCGTTTCTTTGTTCGTTTCTCCGTTTATTTCTTCGTTTCTCCATTTATTTCTCCGTTTCTCCGTTTCTTTCTTCGTTTCTCCGTTTCTTTGTTCGTTTCTCCGTTTCTTTGTTCGTTTCTCTGTTTCTTTCTTCGTTTCTCCGTTTCTTTGTTCGTTTCTCCGTTTCTTTCTTCGTTTTTCTCCGTTTATTTCTTCGTTTCTCCATTTATTTCTCCGTTGCTCCGATTCTTTCTTCGTTTCTCCGTTTCTTTGTTCGTTTCTCCGTTTCTTTGTTCGTTTCTCCGTTTCTTTCTTCGTTTCTCCGTTTCTTTCATCGTTTCTCCGTTTATTTCATCGTTTCTCCATTTATTTGTCCGTTTCTCCGTTTCTTTCTTCGTTTCTCCGTTTCTTTGTTCGTTTCTCCGTTTCTTCTTCGTTTCTCCGTTTCTTTGTTCGTTTCTCCGTTTATTTCTTCGTTTCTCCGTTTATTTCTTCGTTTCTCCATTTATTTTTCCGTTTCTCCGTTTATTTCTTCGTTTCTCCATTTATTTCTCCGATTCTACGTTTCTTTGTTCGTTTCTCCGTTTCTTTGTTCGTTTCTCCGTTACTTTGTCGGTTTCTCCGTTCCTTTCTTCGTTTCTCCGTTTCTTTCTTCGTTTCTCCGTTTCTTTCTTCGTTTCTCCGTTTCTTTGTTCGTTTCTCCGTTTCTTTTTCCATTTCTCGGTTTATTTCTTCGTTTCTCCATTTATTCCTCCGTTTCTTTCTTCGTTCTTCGTTTCTTTCTCCGTTACTCCGTTTCTTTCTTCGTTTCTCCGTTTCTTTCTTCGTTTCTCCGTTTCTTTCTTCGTTTCACCATTTATTTCTTCGTTTCTCCATTTATTTCTCCGTTTCTGCGTTTATTTCTTCGTTTATCCATTTATTTCTCCGATTCTCCGTTTCTTTCTTCGTTTCTCCGTTTCTTTCTTCGTTTCTCCGTTTCTTTCTTCGTTTCTCGGTTTATTTCTACGTTTCTCCATTTATTTCTCCGATTCACTGTTTCTTTCTTCGTTTCTCCGTTTCTTTCTTCGTTTCTCCGTTTCTTTCTTCGTTTCTCCGTTTCTTTGTTCGTTTCTCCGTTACTTTGTCCGTTTCTCCGTTTCTTTCTTCGTTTCTCCGTTTCTTTCTTCGTTTCTCCGTCTATTTCTTCGTTTCTCCATTTATTTCGCCGTTTCTCCGTTTCTTTGTTCGTTTCTCCGTTTCTTTCTTCGTATCTGTGTTTCTTTCTTCGTTTCTCCGTTTCTTTGTTCGTTTCTCCGTTTCTTTCTTCGTTTCTCCGTTTCTTTGTTCGCTTCTCCGTTATTTCTTCGTTTCTCCGTTTCTTTGTTCGTTTCTCCATTTATTTCTCTGTCTCTTTCTTCGTTTCTCCGTTTCTTACTTCGTTTCTCCGTTTCTTTCTTCGTTTCTCCGTTTATTTCTCCGTTTCTTCATTTATTTCTCCGATTCACCGTTTCTTTGTTCGTTTCTCCGTTTATTTCTTCGCTTCTGCATTTATTTCTCCGTTGCTCAGATTCTTTCTCCGTTTCTCCGTTTCGTTGTTCGTTTCTCCGTTTCTTTGTTCGTTTCTCCGTTTCTTTCTTCGTTTCTCCGATTCTTTCTCCGTTTCTCCGTTTCTTTCTTCGTTTCTCCGTTTCTTTCTTCGTTTCTCCGTTTCTTTCTTCGTTTCTCCGTTTATTTGTTCGTTTCTCCGTTTCTTTGTTCGTTTCTCCGTTTCTTTGTTCGTTTCTCCGTTTCTTTCTTCATTTCTCCGTTACTTTGTTCGATTCTCCGTTTCTTTGTTCGTTTCTCCGTTTCTTCGTTCGTTTCTCTGTTTCTTTGTTCGCTTCTCAGTTTCTTTCTTCGTTTCTCCATTTATTTCTTCGTTTCTACATTTATTTCTCCGTTTCTCCGTTTATTTCTCCGTTTCTCCATTTATTTCTCCGATTCTCCGTTTCTTTGTTCGTTTCTCCGTTTCTGTGTTCGTTTCTCCGTTACTTTGTCCGTTTCTCCGTTTCTTTGTTCGTTTCTCCGTTTCTTTCTTCGTTTCTCAGTTTCTTTCTTCGTTTCTCCGTTTCTTTCTTCGTTTCTCCGTTTCTTTCTTCGTTTCTCCGTCTCTTTCTTCGTTTCTCCGTTTCTGTCTTCGTTTCTCCGTTTCTTTCTACGTTTCTCCGTTTATTTGTTCGTTTCTCCGTTTCTTTGTTCGTTTCTCCGTTTCTTTGTTCGTTTCTCCGTTTCTTTCTTCATTTCTCCGTTTCTTTGTTCGTTTCTCCGTTTCTTTGTTCGTTTCTCCGTTTCTTTGTTCGTTTCTCCGTTTCTTTCTTCGTTTCTTCGTTTCTTTGTTCGTTTCTCCATTTATTTCTCTGTTTCTTTCTTCGTTTCTCCGTTTCTTTCTTCGTTTCTCCGTTTATTTCTTCGTTTGTCCATTTATTTCTCCGTTTCTCCGTTTCTTTCTTCGTTTCTCCGTTTCTTTCTTCGTTTCTCCGTTTCTTTCTTCGTTTCTCCGTTTATTTGTTCGTTTCTCCGTTTCTTTCTTCGTTTCTCCGTTTCTTTGTTCGTTTCTCCGTTTCTTTTTCCATTTCTCGGTTTATTTCTTCGTTTCTCCATTTATTCCTCCGTTTCTTTCTTCGTTTCTTCGTTTCTTTCCCCGTTACTCCGTTTCTTTCTTCGTTTCTCCGTTTCTTTCTTCGTTTCTCCGTTTCTTTCTTCGTTTCACCATTTATTTCTTCGTTTCTCCATTTATTTCTCCGTTTCTGCGTTTATTTCTTCGTTTATCCATTTATTTCTCCGATTCTCCGTTTCTTTCTTCGTTTCTCCGTTTCTTTCTTCGTTTCTCCGTTTCTTTCTTCGTTTCTCGGTTTATTTCTACGTTTCTCCATTTATTTCTCCGATTCACTGTTTCTTTCTTCGTTTCTCCGTTTCTTTCTTCGTTTCTCCGTTTCTTTCTTCGTTTCTCCGTTTCTTTGTTCGTTTCTCCGTTACTTTGTCCGTTTCTCCGTTTCTTTCTTCGTTTCTCCGTTTCTTTCTTCGTTTCTCCGTCTATTTCTTCGTTTCTCCATTTATTTCGCCGTTTCTCCGTTTCTTTGTTCGTTTCTCCGTTTCTTTCTTCGTATCTGTGTTTCTTTCTTCGTTTCTCCGTTTCTTTGTTCGTTTCTCCGTTTCTTTCTTCGTTTCTCCGTTTCTTTGTTCGCTTCTCCGTTATTTCTTCGTTTCTCCGTTTCTTTGTTCGTTTCTCCATTTATTTCTCTGTCTCTTTCTTCGTTTCTCCGTTTCTTACTTCGTTTCTCCGTTTCTTTCTTCGTTTCTCCGTTTATTTCTCCGTTTCTTCATTTATTTCTCCGATTCACCGTTTCTTTGTTCGTTTCTCCGTTTATTTCTTCGCTTCTGCATTTATTTCTCCGTTGCTCAGATTCTTTCTCCGTTTCTCCGTTTCGTTGTTCGTTTCTCCGTTTCTTTGTTCGTTTCTCCGTTTCTTTCTTCGTTTCTCCGATTCTTTCTCCGTTTCTCCGTTTCTTTGTTCGTTTCTCCGTTTCTTTCTTCGTTTCTCCGTTTCTTTCTTCGTTTCTCCGTTTATTTGTTCGTTTCTCCGTTTCTTTGTTCGTTTCTCCGTTTCTTTGTTCGTTTCTCCGTTTCTTTCTTCATTTCTCCGTTACTTTGTTCGATTCTCCGTTTCTTTGTTCGTTTCTCCGTTTCTTCGTTCGTTTCTCTGTTTCTTTGTTCGCTTCTCAGTTTCTTTCTTCGTTTCTCCATTTATTTCTTCGTTTCTACATTTATTTCTCCGTTTCTCCGTTTATTTCTCCGTTTCTCCATTTATTTCTCCGATTCTCCGTTTCTTTGTTCGTTTCTCCGTTTCTGTGTTCGTTTCTCCGTTACTTTGTCCGTTTCTCCGTTTCTTTGTTCGTTTCTCCGTTTCTTTCTTCGTTTCTCAGTTTCTTTCTTCGTTTCTCCGTTTCTTTCTTCGTTTCTCCGTTTCTTTCTTCGTTTCTCCGTCTCTTTCTTCGTTTCTCCGTTTCTGTCTTCGTTTCTCCGTTTCTTTCTACGTTTCTCCGTTTATTTGTTCGTTTCTCCGTTTCTTTGTTCGTTTCTCCGTTTCTTTGTTCGTTTCTCCGTTTCTTTCTTCATTTCTCCGTTTCTTTGTTCGTTTCTCCGTTTCTTTGTTCGTTTCTCCGTTTCTTTGTTCGTTTCTCCGTTTCTTTCTTCGTTTCTTCGTTTCTTTGTTCGTTTCTCCATTTATTTCTCTGTTTCTTTCTTCGTTTCTCCGTTTCTTTCTTCGTTTCTCCGTTTATTTCTTCGTTTGTCCATTTATTTCTCCGTTTCTCCGTTTCTTTCTTCGTTTCTCCGTTTCTTTCTTCGTTTCTCCGTTTCTTTCTTCGTTTCTCCGTTTATTTGTTCGTTTCTCCGTTTCTTTCTTCGTTTCTCCGTTTCTTTGTTCGTTTCTCCATTTATTTCTCCGTTTCTTTCTTCGTTTCTCCGTTTCTTACTTCGTTTCTCCGTTTCTTTCTTCGTTTCTCCGTTTATTTCTTCGTTTCTCCATTTATTTCTCCATTTCTCCGTTTCTTTGTTCGTTTCTCCATTTATTTCTTCGTTTCTCCATTTATTTCTCCGATTCTCCGTTTCTTTGTTCGTTTCTCCGTTTCTTTGTTCGTTTCTCCGTTACTTTGTCCGTTTCTCCGTTTCTTTCTTCGTTTCTCCGTTTCTTTCTTCGTTTCTCCGTCTATTTCTTCGTTTCTCCATTTATTTCGCCGTTTCTCCGTTTCTTTGTTCGTTTCTCCGTTTCTTTCTTCGTATCTGTGTTTCTTTCTTCGTTTCTCCGTTTCTTTCTTCGTTTCTCCGTTTCTTTCGTCGTTTCTCCGTATCTTTCTTCGTTTCTCCGTTTCCTTGTTCGTTTCTCCGTTTATTTCTTCGCTTCTCCATTTATTTCTCCGCTTCTTTCTTCGTTTCTCCGTTTCTTTGGTCGTTTCTCCGTCTATTTCTTCGTTTCTCCATTTATTTCGCCGTTTCTCCGTTTCTTTGTTCGTTTCTCCGTTTCTTTCTTCGTATCTGTGTTTCTTTCTTCGTTTCTCCGTTTCTTTGTTCGTTTCTCCGTTTCTTTCTTCGTTTCTCCGTTTCTTTGTTCGCTTCTCCGTTATTTCTTCGTTTCTCCGTTTCTTTGTTCGTTTCTCCATTTATTTCTCTGTCTCTTTCTTCGTTTCTCCGTTTCTTACTTCGTTTCTCCGTTTCTTTCTTCGTTTCTCCGTTTATTTCTCCGTTTCTTCATTTATTTCTCCGATTCACCGTTTCTTTGTTCGTTTCTCCGTTTATTTCTTCGCTTCTGCATTTATTTCTCCGTTGCTCAGATTCTTTCTTCGTTTCTCCGTTTCTTTGTTCGTTTCTCCGTTTCTTTGTTCGTTTCTCCGTTTCTTTCTTCGTTTCTCCGATTCTTTCTCCGTTTCTCCGTTTCTTTGTTCGTTTCTCCGTTTCTTTCTTCGTTTCTCCGTTTCTTTCTTCGTTTCTCCGTTTATTTGTTCGTTTCTCCGTTTCTTTGTTCGTTTCTCCGTTTCTTTCTTCATTTCTCCGTTTCTTTGTTCGATTCTCCGTTTCTTTGTTCGTTTCTCCGTTTCTTCGTTCGTTTCTCTGTTTCTTTGTTCGTTTCTCAGTTTCTTTCTTCGTTTCTCCATTTATTTCTTCGTTTCTACATTTATTACTCCGTTTCTCCGTTTATTTCTCCGTTTCTCCATTTATTTCTCCGATTCTCCGTTTCTTTGTTCGTTTCTCCGTTTCTGTGTTCGTTTCTCCGTTACTTTGTCCGTTTCTCCGTTTCTTTGTTCGTTTCTCCGTTTCTTTCTTCGTTTCTCAGTTTCTTTCTTCGTTTCTCCGTTTCTTTCTTCGTTTCTCCGTTTCTTTCTTCGTTTCTCCGTCTCTTTCTTCGTTTCTCCGTTTCTTTCTTCGTTTCTCCGTTTCTTTCTACGTTTCTCCGTTTATTTGTTCGTTTCTCCGTTTCTTTGTTCGTTTCTCCGTTTCTTTGTTCGTTTCTCCGTTTCTTTCTTCATTTCTCCGTTTCTTTGTTCGTTTCTCCGTTTCTTTGTTCGTTTCTCCGTTTCTTTGTTCGTTTCTCCGTTTCTTTCTTCGTTTCTCCGTTTCTTTGTTCGTTTCTCCATTTATTTCTCTGTTTCTTTCTTCGTTTCTCCGTTTCTTTCTTCGTTTCTCCGTTTATTTCTTCGTTTGTCCATTTATTTCTCCGTTTCTCCGTTTCTTTCTTCGTTTCTCCGTTTCTTTCTTCGTTTCTCCGTTTCTTTCTTCGTTTCTCCGTTTATTTGTTCGTTTCTCCGTTTCTTTCTTCGTTTCTCCGTTTCTTTGTTCGTTTCTCCATTTATTTCTCCGTTTCTTTCTTCGTTTCTCCGTTTCTTACTTCGTTTCTCCGTTTCTTTCTTCGTTTCTCCGTTTATTTCTTCGTTTCTCCATTTATTTCTCCATTTCTCCGTTTCTTTGTTCGTTTCTCCATTTATTTCTTCGTTTCTCCATTTATTTCTCCGATTCTCCGTTTCTTTGATCGTTTCTCCGTTTCTTTGTTCGTTTCTCCGTTACTTTGTCCGTTTCTCCGTTTCTTTCTTCGTTTCTCCGTTTCTTTCTTCGTTTCTCCGTCTATTTCTTCGTTTCTCCATTTATTTCGCCGTTTCTCCGTTTCTTTGTTCGTTTCTCCGTTTCTTTCTTCGTATCTGTGTTTCTTTCTTCGTTTCTCCGTTTCTTTCTTCGTTTCTCCGTTTCTTTCGTCGTTTCTCCGTATCTTTCTTCGTTTCTCCGTTTCCTTGTTCGTTTCTCCGTTTATTTCTTCGCTTCTCCATTTATTTCTCCGCTTCTTTCTTCGTTTCTCCGTTTCTTTGGTCGTTTCTCCGTTTGTTTCTTCGTTTCTCCGTTTCTTTCTTCGTTCCTCCGTTTATTTGTTCGTTTCTCCGTTTCTTTGTTCGTTTCTCCGTTACTTTGTCGGTTTCTCCGTTCCTTTCTTCGTTTCTCCGTTTCTTTCTTCGTTTCTCCGTTTCTTTCTTCGTTTCTCCGTTTCTTTGTTCGTTTCTCCGTTTCTTTTTCCATTTCTCGGTTTATTTCTTCGTTTCTCCATTTATTCCTCCGTTTCTTTCTTCGTTTCTTCGTTTCTTTCTCCGTTACTCCGTTTCTTTCTTCGTTTCTCCGTTTCTTTCTTCGTTTCTCCGTTTCTTTCTTCGTTTCACCATTTATTTCTTCGTTTCTCCATTTATTTCTCCGTTTCTGCGTTTATTTCTTCGTTTATCCATTTATTTCTCCGATTCTCCGTTTCTTTCTTCGTTTCTCCGTTTGTTTCTTCGTTTCTCCGTTTCTTTCTTCGTTTCTCGGTTTATTTCTACGTTTCTCCATTTATTTCTCCGATTCACTGTTTCTTTCTTCGTTTCTCCGTTTCTTTCTTCGTTTCTCCGTTTCTTTCTTCGTTTCTCCGTTTCTTTGTTCGTTTCTCCATTTCTAACTTCGTATCTCCGTTTCTTTCTTCGTTTCTCCGTTTCTTTCTCCGTTTCTCGGTTTATTTCTTCGTTTCTCCGTTTCTTTCTTCGTTTCTCTGTTTCTTTCTTCGTTTCTCCGTTTCTTTCTTCGTTTCTCCGTTTCTTTCTTCGTTTCTCCGTTCATATCTTCGCTTCTCCATTTATTTCCCCGTTTCTTTCTTCGTTTCTCCGTTTCTTTCTTCGTTTCTCCGTTTCTTTCTTCGTTTCTCCGTTTCATTGTTCGTTTCTCCATTTATTTCTCCGTTTCTTTCTTCGTTTCTCCGTTTCTTTGTTCGTTTCTCCGTTTCTTTGTTCGTTTCTCCGTTACTTTGTCGGTTTCTCCATTCCTTTCTTCGTTTCTCCGTTGCTTTCTTCGTTTCTCCGTTTCTTTCTTCGTTTCTCCGTTTCTTTGTTCGTTTCTCCGTTTCTTTTTCCATTTCTCGGTTTATTTCTTCGTTTCTCCATTTATTTCTTCGTTTCTCCATTTATTTCTCCGTTTCTGCGTTTATTTCTTCGTTTATCCATTTATTTCTCCGATTCTCCGTTTCTTTCTTCGTTTCTCCGTTTGTTTCTTCGTTTCTCCGTTTATTTCTTCGTTTCTCCATTTATTTCTCCGTTGCTCCGATTCTTTCTTCGTTTCTCCGTTTCTTTGTTCGTTTCTACGTTTCTTTGTTCGTTTCTCCGTTTCTTTTTTCGACTCTCCGTTTCTTTGTTCGTTTCTCCATTTATTTCTCCGTTTCTTTCTTCGTTTCTCCGTTTCTTACTTCGTTTTTCCGTTTCTTTCTTCGATTCTCCGTTTATTTCTTCGTTTCTCCTTTTATTTCTCCGTTTCTCCGTTTCTTTCTCCGTTTCTCCGTTTCTTTCTTCGTTTCTCCGTTTCTTTCTTCGTTTTTCTGTTTTTTTCATCGTTTCTCCATTTCTTTCTTCGTTTCTCCGTTTCTTTCTTCGTTTCTCCGTTTCTCTCTTCGGTTCTCCGTTTCTTTGTTCGTTTCTCCATTTATTTCTTCGTTTCTACATTTATTTCTCCGTTTCTCCGTTTATTTCTCCGTTTCTCCATTTATTTCTCCGATTCTCCGGTTCTTTGTTCGTTTCTCCGTTTCTTTGTTCGTTTCTCCGTTACTTTGTCCTTTTCTCCGTTTCTTTCTTCGTTTCTCCGTTTCTTTCTTCATTTCTCCGTTTCTTTCTTCGTTTCTCCGTTTCTTTGTTCGTTTCTCCGTTTCTTTCTTCGTTTCTCTGTTTCTTTCTTCGTTTCTCCGTTTCTTTCTTCGTTTCTCGGTTTCTTTCTTCGTTTCTCCGTTTATTTCTTCGTTTCTCCATTTATTTCTCCGTTACTCTCTTCGTTTCTCCGTTTCTTTGTTCGTTTCTCCGTTTCTTTGTTCGTTTCTCCGTTACTTTGTCGGTTTCTCCGTTCCTTTCTTCGTTTCTCCGTTGCTTTCTTCGTTTCTCCGTTTCTTTCTTCGTTTCTCCGTTTCTTTGTTCGTTTCTCCGTTTCTTTTTCCATTTCTCGGTTTATTTCTTCGTTTCTCCATTTATTCCTCCGTTTCTTTCTTCGTTTCTTCGTTTCTTTCTCCGTTACTCCGTTTCTTTCTTCGTTTCTCCGTTTCTTTCTTCGTTTCTCCGTTTCTTTCTTCGTTTCACCATTTATTTCTTCGTTTCTCCATTTATTTCTCCGTTTCTGCGTTTATTTCTTCGTTTATCCATTTATTTCTCCGATTCTCCGTTTCTTTCTTCGTTTCTCCGTTTGTTTCTTCGTTTCTCCGTTTATTTCTTCGTTTCTCCATTTATTTCTCCGTTGCTCCGATTCTTTCTTCGTTTCTCCGTTTCTTTGTTCGTTTCTACGTTTCTCTGTTCGTTTCTCCGTTTCTTTTTTCGACTCTCCGTTTCTTTGTTCGTTTCTCCATTTATTTCTCCGTTTCTTTCTTCGTTTCTCCGTTTCTTACTTCGTTTTTCCGTTTCTTTCTTCGATTCTCCGTTTATTTCTTCGTTTCTCCATTTATTTCTCCGTTTCTCCGTTTCTTTCTCCGTTTCTCCGTTTCTTTCTTCGTTTCTCCGTTTCTTTCTTCGTTTTTCTGTTTCTTTCATCGTTTCTCCATTTGTTTCTTCGTTTCTCCGTTTCTTTCTTCGTTTCTCCGTTTCTCTCTTCGGTTCTCCGTTTCTTTGTTCGTTTCTCCATTTATTTCTTCGTTTCTACATTTATTTCTCCGTTTCTCCGTTTATTTCTCCGTTTCTCCATTTATTTCTCCGATTCTCCTGTTCTTTGTTCGTTTCTCCGTTTCTTTGTTCGTTTCTCCGTTACTTTGTCCTTTTCTCCGCTTCTTTCTTCGTTTCTCCGTTTCTTTCTTCATTTCTCCGTTTCTTTCTTTGTTTCTCCGTTTCTTTGTTCGTTTCTCCATTTATTTCTCCGTTTCTTACATCGTTTCTCCGTTTCTTTCTTCGTTTCTCCGTTTATTTCTTCGTTTCTCCATTTATTTCGCCGTTTCTCCGTTTCTTTGTTCGTTTCTCCGTTTCTTTCTTCGTATCTCTGTTTCTTTCTTCGTTTCTCCGTTTCTTTCTTCGTTTCTCCGTTTCTTTCGTCGTTTCTCCGTATCTTTCTTCGTTTCTCCGTTTCCTTGTTCGTTTCTCCGTTTATTTCTTCGCTTCTCCATTTATTTCTCCGCTTCTTTCATCGTTTCTCCGTTTCTTTGTTCGTTTCTCCGTTTCTTTCTTCGTTTCTCCGTTTCTTTGTTCGTTTCTCCGTTTCTCGGTCTATTTCTTCGTTTCTCCATTTATTTCTCCAATTCTCCGTTTCTTTCTTCGTTTCTCAGATTCTTTCTTCGTTTCTCCGTTTCTTTCTTCGTTTCTCCGTTTCTTTCTTCGTTTCTCCGTTTCTTTGTTCGTTTCTCCATTTATTTCCCCGTTTCTCCGTTTCTTTCTTCGTTTCTGCGTTGCTTTGTTCGTTTCTCCGTTTCTTTGTTCGTTTCTCCGTTTCTTTCTTCGTTTCTCTGTTTCTTTCTTCGTTTCTCCGTTTCTTTCTTCGTTTCTCGGTTTCTTTCTTCGTTTCTCCGTTTATTTCTTCGTTTCTCCATTTATTTCTCCGTTACTCTCTTCGTTTCTCCGTTTCTTTCTTCGTTTCTCCGTTTCTTTGTTCGTTTCTCCGTTTCTTTGCTCGTTTCTCCGTTTCTTTGTTCTTTTCTCCGTTTCTTTGTTCGTTTCTCCGTTTATTTGTTCGTTTCTCCGTTTCTTTGTTCGTTTCTCCGTTTCTTTGTTCGTTTCTCCGTTTCTTTGTTCGTATCTCCGTTTCTTTCTTCGTTTCTCCATTTATTTCTCCGTTTCTTTCTTCGCTTCTCCGTTTCATTCTTCGTTTCTCCGTTTCTTTCTTCGTTTCTCCGTTTCATTGTTCGTTTCTCCGTTTCTTTCTTAGTTTCTCCGTTTCTTTCTTCGTTTCTCCGTTTCTTTGTTCGTTTCTCCGTTTATTTCTTCGTTTCTCCATTTATTTCTCCGTTTCTCAGTTTCTTTGTACGTCTCTCCGTTTCTTTCTTCGTTTCTCCGTTTCTCTGTTCGTTTCTCCGTTTCTTTCACCGTTTCTCGGTCTATTTCTTCGTTTCTCCATTTATTTCTCCGATTCTCCGTTTCTTTCTTCGTTTCTCCGTTTCTTTCTTCGTTTCTTCGTTTCTTTGTTCGTTTCTCCGTTTCTTTGTTCGTTTCTCGGTTCCTTTCTTCTTTTCTCCGTTTATTTCTTCGTTTCTCCACTTATTTCTCCGTTTCTCCGTTCCTCCGTTTCTTTGTTCGTTTCTCCGTTTCTTTCTCCGTTTCTCCGTTTCTTTCTTTGTTTGTCCGTTTCTTTGTTCGTTTCTGTGTTTGTTTCATCGTTTCTCCACTTATTTCTGCGTTTCTCCGTTTCTTTGCTCGTTTCTCCGTTTCTTTGTTCGTTTCCCCGCTCCTTTCTTCGTTTCTCCGTTTATTTCTTCGTTTCTTCGTTTCTTTCTTCGTTTCTCCGTTTCTTTCTTCGTTTCTCCGTTTGTTTCTTCGTTTCTCCATTTATTTCTCCGTTTCTCCGTTTCTTCCTTCGTTTCTCCGTTTCTTTCTTCGTTTCTCTGTTTCTTTCTTCGTTTCTCCGTTTATTTCTTCGTTTCTCCATTTATTTCTCCGTTTCTCCGTTTATTTCTTCTTTTCCCCATTTATTTCTCCGTTTCTCCGTTTATTTCTTCGTTTCTCCATTTATTTCACTGTTTCTCCGTATCTTTCTTCGTTTCTCCGTTTCTTTGTTCGTTTCCCCGTTTCTTTCTTCGTTTCTTCATTTCTTTCTTCGTTTCTCCGTTTCTTTCTTCGTTTCTCCATTTGCTTGTCCGTTTCTCCATTTATTTCTTCGTTTCTCCATTTATTTCACCGTTTCTCCGTATCTTTCGTCGTTTCTCCGTTTCTTTGTTCGTTTCTCCGTTTCTTTCTTCGTTTCTCCGTTTCTTACTTCGTTTCTCCGTTTCTTTCTGCGTTTCATCGCTTCTTTCTTCGTTACTCCGTTTCTTTCTTCGTTACTCCTGTTCTTTCTTCGTTTCTCCGTTTCTTTCTTCGTTTCTCCGTTTCTTTCTTCATTTCTCCGTTTCTCCCTTCGTTTCCCCGTTTCTTTCTTCGTTTCTCCGTTTCTTTGTTCGATTCTTCGTTTCTTTGTTCGTTTCTCCGTTTCTTTGTTCGTTTCTCCGTTTGTTTGTTCGTTCCCCGTTTCTTTCTTTGTTTCTTCATTTCTTTCTTCGTTTCTCCGTTTCTTTCTTCATTTCTCCGTCTGCTTGTACGTTTCTCCATTTGTTTCTCCGTTTCTCCGTTTATTTCTTCGTTTCCGCATTTATTTCTCCGTTTCTCCGTTTATTTCTTCGTTTCTCCATTTATTTCACCGTTTCTCCGTATCTTTCTTCGTTTCTCCGTTTCTTTGTTCGTTTCTCCATTTATTTCTCCGTTTCTCCGTTTATTTCTTCGTTTCCCCATTTATTTCTCCGTTTCTCCGCTTATTTCTTCGTTCCTCCATTTATTTCTCGGATTCTCCATTTCTTTGTTCGTTTCTCCCTTTCTTTCTCCGTTTCTCCGTTTCCTTCTTCGTTTGTCCGTTTCTTTGTTCGTTTCTCTGTTTGTTTCTTCGTTTCTCCATTTATTTCTCCGTTTCTACGTTTCTTTGCTCGTTTCTCCGCTGCTTTCTTCGTTTCTCCGTTTAACGAAGAAAGAAACGGAGAAACGAAGAGAGAAACGGAGAAACGATGAAAGAAACGGAGTAACGAAGAATGAAACGGAGAACGGAGAAATAAATGGAGAAACGAAGAAAGAAACGGAGAAACGAAGAAAGAATCGGAGAAACGAAGAAAGAAACGGAGAAACGAAGAAAGAAACAGTGAATCGGAGAAATAAATGGAGAAACGAAGAAATAAACCGAGAAACGAAGAAGGAAACGGAGAAACGAAGAAAGAAACGGACAAACGAAGAAAGAAACGCAGAATCGGAGAAATAAATGGAGAAACGAAGAAATAAACGGAGAAACGGAGAAATAAATGGAGAAACGAAGAAATAAATGGTGAAACGGAGAAATAAATGGAGAAACGAAGAAAGAAACGGAGAAACGAAGAAAGAAATGGAGATACGAAGAAGCAAATGGAGAAACGAAGAAACGATGAAAGAAACGGAGAAACGAAGAAAGAAACGGAGAAACGAAGAAAGAAACGAAGAAAGAAACGGAGAATCGGAGAAATAAATGGAGAAACGAAGGAATAAACCGACAAACGGAGAGAGAAACGGAGAAACGAAGAAAGGAACTGAGAAACGAAGAAAGAAACGGAGAATCGGAGAAATAAATGGAGAAACGAAGAAATAGACCGAGAAACGGTGAAAGAAACGGAGAAACGAACAGAGAAACGGAGAAACGAAGAAAGAAACGGAGAGACGTACAAAGAAACGGAGAAACGGAGAAATAAATGGAGAAACGAAGAAATAAACGGAGAAACGAACAAAGAAACGGAGAAACGAAGAAAGAAACGGAGAAACTAAGAAAGAAACGGAGAAACGAAGAAAGAAGCGATGAAACGCAGAATGAAACGGAGAAACGAAGTAAGAAACGGAGAAACGAAGAAAGAAACGGAGAAACGAACAAAGAAACGGAGAAACGACGAAAGATACGGAGAAACGGTGAAATAAATGGAGAAACGAAGAAATAAATGGAGAAACGGACAAGCAAATGGAGAAACGAAGAAAGAAACGGAGAAACGAAGAAAGAAATGAAGAAACGAAGAAAGAAACGGGGAAACGAACAAAGAAACGGAGAAACGAAGAAAGATACGGAGAAACGGTGAAATAAATGGAGAAACGAAGAAATAAACGGAGAAACGGAGAAATAAATGGGGAAAAGAAGAAATAAACGGAGAAACGGAGAAATAAATGGTGAAACGAAGAAATAAACGGAGAAACGAAGAAAGAAACAGAGAAACGAAGAAAGAAACGGAGAAACGAACAAAGAAACGGAGAAACGAACAAAGAAACGGAGAAACGGAGAAACGGAGAAATAAGTGGAGAAACGAAGAAATAAACGGAGAAAAGAAGAAAGGAACCGAGAAACGAACAAAGAAACGGAGAAACGAAGAAAGAAACGAAGAAACGAAGAAAGAAACGGAGAAACGAAGAAAGAAACGGAGAATCGGAGAAATAAATGGAGAAACGAAGAAATAAACCGAGAAACGGAGAAAGACACGGAGAAACGAACAAAGAAACGGAGAAACGACAAAGAACCGGAGATACGAACAAAGAAACGGAGAAACGAACAAAGAAACGGAGAAACGAAGAAAGAAACGGAGAAACGGAGAAATAAGTGGAGAAACGAAGAAATAAACGGAGTAAAGAAGAAAGGAACCGAGAAACGAACAAAGAAACGGAGAAACGAAGAAAGAAACGAAGAAACGGAGAAACGAAGAAAGAAACGGAGAATCGGAGAAATAAATGGAGAAACGAAGAAATAAACCGAGAAACGGAGAAAGACACGGAGATACGAACAAAGAAACGGAGAAACGAACAAAGAAACGGAGGAACGACAATGAAACGGAGAAACGAACAAAGAAACGGAGAAACGAACAAAGAAACGGAGAAACGAACAAAGCAACGAACAAAGAAACGTAGAAACGAACAAAGAAATAGAGAAACGAACAGAGAAACGGAGAATCGAACAAAGAAATGGAGAAACGAACAAAGAAACGAAGAAACGCAGAAACGAACAAAGAAACGGAGAAACGAACAAAGAAACGGAGAAACGAACAAAGAAACGGACAAACAAAGAAAGAAACGGAGAAACGGAGAAAGAAACGGAGAAAGAAACGGAGAAACGAACAAAGAAACGGAGAAACGAACAAAGAAACGGAGAAACGAACAAAGAAACGGAGAAACGAACAAAGAAACGGAGAAACGAACAAAGAAACGGAGAAACGAAGAAAGAAACGGAGAAACGGAGAAATAAGTGGAGAAACAAAGAAATAAACGGAGTAAAGAAGAAAGGAACCGAGAAACGAACAAAGAAACGGAGAAACGAAGAAAGAAACGAAGAAACGGAGAAACGAAGAAAGAAACGGAGAATCGGAGAAATAAATGGAGAAACGAAGAAATAAACCGAGAAACGGAGAAAGACACGGAGAAACGAACAAAGAAACGGAGAAACGATCAAAGAAACGGAGGAACGACAATGAAGCGGAGAAACGAACAAAGAAACGGAGAAACGAACAAAGAAACGGAGAAACGAACAAAGCAACGAACAAAGAAACGTAGAAACGAACAAAGAAATAGAGAAACGAACAGAGAAACGGAGAATCGAACAAAGAAATGGAGAAACGTACAAAGAAACGGAGAAACGACCAAGAAACGGAGAAACGAACAAAGAAACGGAGAAACGAAGAAAGAAACGGAGAAACGGAGAAGTAAATGGAGAAACGAAGAAATAAACGTCGAAACGAAGAAAGGAACGGAGAAACGAACAAGGAAACGGAGAAACGGAGAAACGGACAAAGAAACGGAGAAACGGAAAAACGGACAAAGAAACGGAGAAACGGAGAAATAAATGGAGAAACGAACAAATAAACGGAGAAACGGAGAAAGAATCGGAGAATCGGAGAAATAAATGGAGAAATGAAGAAATAAACGCAGAAACGAACAAAGAAACGGAGAAACAAAGAAAGAAACGGAGAAACGAACAAAGAAACGAAGAAACGCAGAAACGAACAAAGAAACGGAGAAACGAACAAAGAAACGGACAAACAAAGAAAGAAACGGAGAAACGGAGAAAGAAACGGAGAAACGAAGAAAGGAACGGAGAAACGGAGAAAGAAACGGAGAAACGAAGAAAGAAACGGAGTAACGAAGAAGGAAACGAAGAAGCGAAGAAAGAAACGGAGAAATAAATGGAGAAACGAAGAAATAAACCGAGAAACGGAGAAAGAAACGGAGAAACGAAGAAAGAAACGGAGTAACGGAGAAAGAAACGAAGAAACGAAGAAAGAAACGGAGGAATAAATGGAGAAACGAAGAAATAAACCGAGAAATGGAAAAAGAAACGGAGAAACGAACAAAGAAACGGAGAAACGAAGAAAGAAACGGAGAAACGAAGAAAGAAACGGAGAAACGAAGAAAGAAACGGAGAAACGAACAAAGAAACGGAGAAACGAACAAAGAAACGGAGAAACGAAGAAAGAAACGGAGAAACGAAGAAAGAAACGGAGAAACGGAGAAATAAGTGGAGAAACGAAGAAATAAACGGAGAAACGAAGAAAGAAACGGAGAAACGAAGAAAGAAACGGAGAAACGTAGAAATAAATGGAGAATCGAAGAAATAAACGGAGAAACGAAGAAAGAAACGGAAAAACGTCGAAAGAAACGGAGAAACGAAGAAAGAAACGGAGTAACGAAGAAGGAAACGAAGAAGCGAAGAAAGAAACGGAGAAATAAATGAAGAAACGAAGAAATAAACCGAGAAACGGAGAAAGAAACGGAGAAACGAAGAAAGAAACGGAGTAACGGAGAAAGAAACGAAGAAACGATGAAAGAAACGGAGGAATAAATGTAGAAACGAAGAAATAAACCGAGAAATGGAAAAAGAAACGGAGAAACGAACAAAGAAACGGAGAAACGAAGATAGAAACGGAGAAACGAAGAAAGAAACGGAGAAACGAAGAAAGGAACGGAGAAACGGAGAAAGAAACGGAGAAACGAAGAAAGAAACGGAGTAACGAAGAAGGAAACGAAGAAGCGAAGAAAGAAACGGAGAAATAAATGGAGAAACGAAGAAATAAACCGAGAAACGGAGAAAGAAACGGAGAAACGAAGAAAGAAACGGAGTAACGGAGAAAGAAACGAAGAAACGAAGAAAGAAACGGAGGAATAAATGGAGAAACGAAGAAATAAACCGAGAAATGGAAAAAGAAACGGAGAAACGAACAAAGAAACGGAGAAACGAAGAAAGAAACGGAGAAACGAAGAAAGAAACGGAGAAACGAACAAAGAAACGGAGAAACGAAGAAAGAAACGGAGAAACGAAGAAAGAAACGGAGAAACGAACAAAGAAACGGAGAAACGAACAAAGAAACGGAGAAACGGAGAAAGAAACGGAGAAACGAAGAAAGAAACGGAGAAACGAAGAAAGAAACGGAGAAACGAAGAAAGAAACGGAGAAACGGAGAAATAAGTGGAGAAACGAAGAAATAAACGGAGAAACGAAGAAAGAAACGGAGAAACGAAGAAAGAAACGGAGAAACGTAGAAATAAATGGAGAATCGAAGAAATAAGCGGAGAAACGAAGAAAGAAACGGAAAAACGTCGAAAGAAACGGAGAAACGAAGAGAGAAACGGAGTAACGAAGAAGGAAACGAAGAAGCGAAGAAAGAAACGGAGAAATAAATGGAGAAACGAAGAAATAAACCGAGAAACGGAGAAAGAAACGGAGAAACGAAGAAAGAAACGGAGTAACGGAGAAAGAAACGAAGAAACGAAGAAAGAAACGGAGGAATAAATGGAGAAACGAAGAAATAAACCGAGAAATGGAAAAAGAAACGGAGAAACGAACAAAGAAACGGAGAAACGAAGAAAGAAACGGAGAAACGAAGAAAGAAACGGAGAAACGAAGAAAGAAACGGAGAAACGAAGAGAGTAACGGAGAAATAAATGGAGAAACGAAGAAATAAACGGAGAAACGAAGAAAGAAACCGAGAAACGAAGAAAGAAACGGAGAAACGAAGAAAGAAACAGAGAAACGAAGAAAGAAACGGAGAAACGAACAAAGAAACGGAGAAACGAACAAAGCAACGCAGAAACGAAGAAAGAAACGGAGAAACGGGGAAATAAATGGAGAAACGAACAAAGAAACGGAGAAACGAAGAAAGAAACGGAGAAACGAAGAAAGAAACGGAGAAACGAAGAAAGAATCTGAGAAACGAAGAAAGAAACGGAGAATCGGAGAAATAAATGGAGAAACGAAGAAATAGACCGAGAAACGGAGAAACGAACAAAGAAACGGAGAAACGAAGAAAGAAACGGAGAAACCGACAATGTAACGGAGAAACGGTCAAAGAAACGGAGAAACGGACAAAGAAACGGAGAATCGGAGAAATAAATGGAGAAACGAACAAAGAAACGGAGCAACGAAGAAAGAAACGGAGAATCGGAGAAATAAATGGAGAAATGAAGAAAGAAAAAGAGAAACGAAGAAAGAAACGGAGAAACGAAGAAAGACACGGAGAAACGAAGAAAGAAACGGAGAAACGAAGAAAGAAACGGAGAAACGAAGAAAGAAACGGAGAAACGAAGAAACAAACGGAGAAACGAAGAAAGAAACGGAGAAACGGAGAAATAAATGGAGAAACGAAGAAATAAACGGAGAAACGAACAAGGAAACGGAGAAACGAAGAAAGAAACGGAGAAACGAAGAAAGAAACGGAGAAACGAAGAAAGAAACGGAGAAACGAAGAAAGAAACGGAGATACGATGAAAGAAACGGAGAAAGGAACAAAGAAACGGAGAAACGAAGAAAGAAACGGAGAAACGGAGAAATAAATGGAGAAACGAAGAAATAAACCGAGAAACGGAGAAAGACACGGAGAAACGAACAAAGAAACGGAGAAACGAACAAAGAAACGGAGAAACGACAATGAAACGGAGAAACGAACAAAGAAACGGAGAAACGAACAAAGAAACGGAGAAACGAACAAAGCAACGAACAAAGAAACGTAGAAACGAACAAAGAAATAGAGAAACGAACAGAGAAACGGAGAATCGAACAAAGAAATGGAGAAACGTACAAAGAAACGGAGAAACGACCAAGAAACGGAGAAACGAACAAAGAAACGGAGAAACGAAGAAAGAAACGGAGAAACGGAGAAGTAAATGGAGAAACGAAGAAATAAACGTCGAAACGAAGAAAGGAACGAAGAAACGAACAAGGAAACGGAGAAACGGAGAAACGGACAAAGAAACGGAGAAACGGAAAAACGGACAAAGAAGCGGAGAAACGGAGAAATAAATGGAGAAACGAACAATTAAACGGGGAAACGGAGAAAGAAACGGAGAATCGGAGAAATAAATGGAGAAATGAAGAAATAAACGCAGAAACGAAAAAAGAAACGGAGAAACAAAGAAAGAAACGGAGAAACGAACAAAGAAACGAAGAAACGCAGAAACGAACAAAGAAACGGAGAAACGAACAAAGAAACGGAGAAACGAACAAAGAAACGGACAAACAAAGAAAGAAACGGAGAAGCGGAGAAAGAAACGGAGAAACGAACAAAGAAACGGAGAAACGAAGAAAGAAACGGAGAAACGAAGAAAGAAACGGAGAAACGGAGAAATAAGTTGAGAAACGAAGAAATAAACGGAGAAACGAAGAAAGAAACGGAGAAACGAAGAAAGAAACGGAGAAACGAAGAAAGAAACGGAGAAACGGAGAAATAAATGGAGAATCGAAGAAACAAACGGAGAAACGAAGAAAGAAACGGAAAAACGTAGAAAGAAACGGAGAAACGAAGAAAGAAACGGAGTAACGAAGAAGGAAACGAAGAAGCGAAGAAAGAAACGGAGAATTAAATGGAGAAACGAAGAAATAAACCGAGAAACGGAGAAAGAAACGGAGAAACGAACAAAGAAACGGAGAAACGACCAAAAAACGGAGAAACGAACAAAGGAACGGAGAAACGAACAAAGAAACGGAGAAACGGAGAAACGGACAAAGAAACGGAGAAACGGAGAAACGGACAAAGAAACGGAGAAACGGAGAAATAAATGGAGAAACGAACAAATAAACGGAGAAACGGAGAAAGAAACGGAGAATCGGAGAAATAAATGGAGAAATGAAGAAATAAACGCAGAAACGAACAAAGAAACGGAGAAACAAAGAAAGAAACGGAGAAACGAACAAAGAAACGAAGAAACGGAGAAACGAACAAAGAAACGGAGAAACGAACAAAGAAACGGAGATACGGAGAAATAAATGGAGAAACGAAGAAATAAACGGAGAATAGAAGAAAGAAACGGTGGAACGAAGAAAGAAACGGAGAAACGGAGAATGAAACGGAGATTCGGAGAGATAAATGGAGAAACGAACAAAAAACGGTGAAACGGAGAAACGGAGAAACGGAAAAACCGTGAAACGGAGAAACGGAGAAACCGAGAAACGGAGAAACGGGGAAACCGAGAAACGGAGAAACGGAGAAACGGAGAAACCGAGAAACGGAGAAACGGAGAAACGTTTCTCCGTTTCTTTGTTCGTTTCTCCGTTTCTTTCTTCGTTTCTCCGTTTCTTTGTTTGTTTCTCCGTTTCTTTCTTTGTTTCTCCGTTTCTTTCCTCGTTTCTCCGTCTATTTCTTCGTTTCTCCATTTATTTCTCCGTTTCTCCGTTTCTTTCTTCGTTTCTCCGTTTCTTTGTTCCTTTCTCCGTTTCTTTCTTCGTATCTCCGTTTCTTTCTTCGTATCTCCGTTTCTTTCTTCGTTTCTCCGTTTCTTTCTTCGTTTCTCCGTTTCTTTCTTCATTTCTCCGTTTCCTTGTTCGTTTCTCCGTTTATTTCTTCGTTTCTCCATTTATTTCTCCGTTTCTCCGTTTCTTTCTTCGTTTCTCCGTTTCTTTGTTCCTTTCTCCGTTTCTTTCTTCGTATCTCCGTTTCTTTCTTCGTTTCTCCGTTTCTTTCTTCGTTTCTCCGTTTCTTTCTTCGTTTCTCCGTTTCTTTCTTCGTTTCTCCGTTTCCTTGTTCGTTTCTCCGTTTATTTCTTCGTTTCTCCATTTATTTCTCCGTTTCTCCGTTTCTTTCTTCGTTTCTCCGTTTGTTTCTTCGTTTCTCCGTTTCTTCCTTCGTTTCTCCGTTTCTTTCTTCGTTTCTCCGTTTCTTTCTTCGTTTCTCCGTCTCTTTCTTCGTTTTTCCGTTTCTTTCTTCGTTTCTCCGTTTCTTTCTTCGTTTCTCCATTTATTTCTCCGATTCTCCGTTTATTTCTTCGTTGCTCCGTTTCTTTGTTCGTTTCTCCATTTATTTCTCCGATTCTCCGTTTCTTTCTTCGTTGCTCCGTTTCTTTGTTCGTTTCTCCGTTTCTTTGTTCGTTTCTCCGTTTCTTTCTTCGTTTCTCGGTTTCTTTGTACGTTTCTCCGTTTCTTTCTCCGTTTCTCGGTCTATCTCTTCGTTTCTCCATTTATTTCTCCGATTCTCCGTTTCTTTCTTCGTTTCTTCGATTCTTTCTTCGTTACTCCGTTTGTTTCTTCGTTTCTCCGTTTCTTTCTTCGTTTCTCCGTTTCTTTCTTCGTTTCTCCGTTTCTTTCTTCGTTTCTCCGTTTCTTTGTTCGTTTCTCCGTTTCTTTCTCCGATTCTCCGTTTCTTTCTTCGTTTCTCAGTTTCTTTCTTCGTTTCTCCGTTTCTTTCTTCGTTTCTTCGTTTCTTTCTTCATTTCTCCGTTTCTTTCTTCGTTTCTCCGTTCCTTCCTTCGTTTCATCGTTTCTCCGTTTCGATTATATGATTATAATATTTATAATTTCTATTATAAATCGTTTGATCTGTAGTTAAATTAGACACCAATACTCTAAATACATATTAAATATATTTTTTAATCTCTTTAGCCTCCAGAAGAATTTTATTTATACTATTTACTATATATAATAATTTACACACAATCAAATAAATCTAATTATTTATTTATAATAATTATTTTTTTTTCACTTATCTTAAAAATTGGGATGTACTCTTTAAATATTCGATTCATTTCTTTAATTTATTCATTAAATTGAATTAATCTATTGTTTATAATAACTTTAATAAAATTAATCCCTATAATTATTATAGAACTCATATTAAAATTTAATAATGAAATTTGTTTTATTTGCCTAATTAATGTAATTATTGCCCCTATCATTTGCTTAAACAAAAAAATCAATCATAATAATTATAGGATATTCATCTGTTATACAAACATCTATTATAGTTATTTTATTAATAATTAACAAAAATATATTTTTAACATATTTCATTTTATATTCAATAATTTATTTAATTTTAATTTTTATATTTAAAATAATAAAGATTAACTCTTCTTCCTTATTTAATATATTAACGTCTAATAGAAAACAAATTATTTTATACACAATAATTATTATGTACACAAATTTCCCACCTATAGCACTCTTTATACTGAAATAAATCGTCCTACAAACATTAATAAATTCAAGAATAAAATTTACCGTGGAAGGTTTAATTTTACATTTATTCGAAAAATGAAACATACAAAAGTTTGTACAAAAGTATTTATTTATTTTATCGCACGGTAGGGAATATCATACAAATGGAAATACTTACCTCTAATGTCGGTTAATTGTACTTGTCCCGCCATCTATTTGTGGAAATTAGAACAATTCCTCGACAAACTTGAGCGTTTCTCCGCCAGGTGTTTTCACCCCTTAAGTGTAGTTTAACCCTTTCTCCAATAGATGGCAACCCATGTAATTACCACGTTACAGGGATTTGTAATTGCGGGTTCAGAATATATTTGCATACATACAAACTATAATTCCGATATGTAGCGAAATATTCATTTATTTTATCGCACGGTTTCTTCGATTGTATTTGTTCGATCTAACCAAATACTTCAAGAAATTGTTGGCTTTATAGCCATTATTTATACCGGAACATTGTGAAAAATGGTTTAATCTACGGTCCAACGACGGTTGTTAATTATTATGATAAATAAACGTCAAGATATTGCGAAATCTGCGAAGGCGAACGGTTTCGGTGAATGTTTGTTCGTTTCCGCCATTGTTACTAACATTTATGTATGTTCCCAATATTAATCGAACAATGTGCATCCTATTTATGCATTGAAAATGATTAAGTACCTCACCGAAATTAATTTGGATCGAGATTCAAAGTAAAACGTGTTTCGTAAAGTTTTATGGCAGGGAAAGTAACAATTGTTTATTAAATACATCAATTTAACATTTGCTTAATTCTTATAATTTACACAATACGCGTAGTGGTTGCATTTTTTATTTAAAAGCGCTGAAGTTCAATTAATCGCTTTTCTAGATACAACAATCATAGCGATGAACGCTTGTGAATCGATCATCGATACGTGTAACCTTGAGAATGTCAGTTTGATCTCAACGAAAAATTCCATCGCGAGCAATGAATATTTCGATGAAATGATATTTTAAGCCTTTATTTATACTAGGGCATTGTTAATAATTATTTAAACTATGGTACTACGACAATTGTTAATAATTATGATAAATAAACATCAAGATATTGCAAAATCTGCGAAGGTGAATAGTTTCGGTGAATGTTTATTCATTTCCGCGAGTTTTACTAACATTCATGCATGTTCCCAATATTAATCGAACAATGTTCATCTTATTGATGCATTACAAATGATTAAGAACTTATAGAAATTAATTTTGATCGAGCTTCGATGTAAAGAGATGATTCTTAAAGTTTTAAAATGAAAAGTGAAGTAATTTATTACTATAATTTGATTTAAAAAATCAATTCTTTTGTCAGACATCTAATGATTTGATTTAATTAAATATTATATGAGTAGGTTAAAATTTAATTTTGGTTGTTAATTCAATTAATAAAGTTTGAATAATTAGTTCTTTCCACAACAATTGGCATAAATCTGTGATTAGATCCGCAGATTTCAGAACATTGTCCGAAAAATACTCCAGGTCGATTAGTAATTAAATTTATTTGGTTAATTCGCCCTGGTACAGAGTCTATTTTTAAGCCTAAAGACGGAACAGTTCAAGAGTGAATTACGTCGTTTGATGTTGTTAATATTCGAATTAGTGTATTAGATGGAATAATTATTCGATTATCTACGTCTAGGAGACGAAAAATGTAAACATTATTTAAATCTTTATCTATATAGGAGTCAAAATTTAAATTATTAAATTCTGGGTATTCATAGGATCAATATCATTGGTGCCCAATTGATTTGATTGTTAAGTATACGGGTATTCATAGTTCATCAATAAAATATAGGGTTTTTAAAGAAGGAAGTGCAATTACTCTTAAAATTATTATTGGGAGTAAAGTTCATACAATTTCAATATGATGATTTTTAAGTAAAAATCGATTGATAAATTTATTGGTAAAAATATCTAATATAATTATTAGAGTTAATGAAGAGATTATAATTATTATAATTATTGTGAAGTTGTGAAAAAGATTTAAATTATCGGCATATGCCGAATTGGGGTCTTGGAAATTAATTATTTTTCAATGGGACATTTTTAATAAAAATATTAAATTTTATAAATGAATCTTAAATTCATGCACTAATCTGCCATATCAAGATTTGATTTAATAATTAGAGGAATAGAGAGGAATGAGTGGTCTTTTGGGGAAAAGTTTTGGGGTCATTCTAGTGATGATTGATTAAATTTAAATATAGCTAGACGTTTAGTTATAAATCTCTCCAATATAATAAACAATGGTAAAATTATTCTTTTGAATGAAATTATTGAGCCAATAGATGATAATAAATGTTCACAGTAGTAGGAATCCGGGTAATCTGAATAACGTCGAGGTATTCCTATCATTCCTAAAAAATGCTGAAGGAAAAAAGTTATATTTACCCCAATAAATATTATATAAAATTGAGTTTTAAGATAAAATTGATTTAGGGTAAATCCTGTGAATAAAGGGAATCAATGAATTAATGAAGCAATAATAGAAAATACTGCTCCTATTGACAGTACATAGTGGAAATGAGAGACAACATAGTATGTATCATGTAGTATAATATCAATAGATGAGTTTGATAATATAATTCCTGTTAATCCTCCTATTGTAAATAAAAAAATAAAGCCAAATTATCAAATAATAGAAGGATTAATAATAAGTTTTGACCCGTAGTACGTAGCTAGTCATCTAAATACTTTGATTCCTGTGGGAATTGCAATGATTATAGTTGCCGAAGTGAAATAAGCTCGTGTGTCTACATCTAAGCCTACTGTGAATATGTGATGTGCTCACACAATAAATCCTAGAAATCCAATTCCGAGTATTGCATAAACTATCCGTAGCTTCCCAAAAGTTTCCTTTTTCCCTCTTTCATTGAAAATGATATGGGAGATTAATCCAAACCCGGGTAAAATTAAAATATAGACTTCAGGATGCTCAAAAAATCAAAATAAATGTTGAAATGAAATTGGGTCCCCTCCCCCAGTAGGATCAAAGAAGGAAGTATTTAAATTTCGGTCTGTTAATAACATAGTAATAGCTCCGGCTAATACAGGTAGTGAGAGAAGAAGCAAAATTGTAGTAATTAATACTGACCAAGCAAATAAGGATATTTGATCGAATTTTAAAGCATTATTTTTTATTTTAAGAATTGTAACAATAAAATTAATTGATCCTATAATTGAAGAGATACCTGCAATATGCAAAGGAAAAATTGTTAAGTCTATAGATGAAGATGGGTGATAAAGATTTGATGACAAAGGAGGGTAGATTGTTCATCCAGTTCCCGAGCCTGGGAATAATAGTGTTGTAAGAATTAAAAGTAATAATGAAGGGGGGATTAGTCACAATCTTATACTATTTATTCGGGGAAATGCTGTATCAGGGGATCCAATTATTAAGGGAATTATTCAGTTTCCGAATCCTCCGATTATAAATGGTAAAACTATAAAAAAAATTATTACAAAAGCATGTGATGTTACAATTGAGTTATAAATTTGGTCGATATTAATTCAACTTCCTGGGCTATTTAATTCTATTCGAATTAGTATCCTTAAAGAAGAACCAATTATACCAGATCATACAGCTGATATAAAATATAATATCCCAATATTTTTGTGATTTGTTGAATACATATATTAATTATGTTAAAAATTAATATAACCAGTATATCATAAATATAAATATAAATATTAAAAAAGTTATGAATAGATAATAGTTTAGAAAATTAAGGTTAATTTAGTTATATATTTTTTATTTAATTGAAGGGAAAAAATATAAGAAGGATATATTTAAATAATTTCATGATGTAATTAATCTTATAAAAAGATATACAATTATTAAAAGTATAAATTTTATTCTTGAATTTATTAATGTTTCTAGGACGATTCATTTCAGTATAAAGAGTGCTATACGTGGAAAATTGGTGTACATAATAATTATTGAGTATAAAATAATTTTTCTTTTATTAGAGGTTAATATATTAAATTAGGAAGAAGAATTAATCTTTATTATTTTAAATATAAAAATTAAATTTGAAGAAATTATTGAATATAAAATGAAATATGTTAAAAATGTATCTTTGATAATTATTAATCAAATAACTATAATAGATGTTTGTATAACAGATGAATATCCTATAATTATTTTGATTGATTTTTTATTTAAGCAAATGATAGGGGCAAAAATTACATTAATTAGGCAAATAAAATAAATTTCATTATTAAATTTTAATACGAGTTCTATAATAATTATAGGGATTAATTTTATTAAAGTTATTACAAAGAATAGATTAATTCAATTTAATGAATAAATTAAAGAAATGAATCGAACATTTAAAGAGTACATCCCAATTTTTAAGATAAGTGAAAAAAAAATTATTATTATAAATAAATAATTAGATTTATTTCCGATTCTGTGTAAATTATTATATATAGTAAATAGTATAAATAAAATTCTTCTGGAGGCTAAAGAGATTAAAAAATATATTAAATATGTATTTAGAGTATTAGTGTCAAATTTAACTATAGATCAAATGATATATAATAGAAATTATAAATATTCTCCCATATCTCGCGAACCGATTGACGAACTCCAGAAATTCCTGTTGCATCTGAAAGTTGAAACTCGCCCGATTACAATGGTATATGTATTTTTCCCCTAAGCCATTATAGTTATTGGTTTCGAGTATCAGACTTGCGAAAACTTTGATGGTTTCTCAACCATTCCTTAACTTCAAACTCCCATATCTCGCGAACGGACTGAGGAAATCGAGAAATTCCTGTTGTATCTGAAACTAGAAACTCGCCCGATTACAATGGTGTGTGCACTTTTCCCCCAGGCCATTCCAGTTATTGGTTTCGAGTAACAGACTTGCGAAAATTTTGATGGTTTCTCAACCATCTCTTAACCCCAAACTCCGATATTTCGCGAACGGATTGACGAACTTGAGAAATTCCTGACGCATCTGAAAGTAGAAACTCGGCCGACTACAATGGAGTGTGTACTTTTCCCCGAGGCCATTCCAGTTATTGCTTTCTAGTATCAGAATTGCGAAAATTTTAATGGTTTCTCATCCGTTCATTAACTTCGAACTCCCATATCTCGCGAACGGATTGACGAATCCCAAAAATTTCTGTTGCATCTGAAAGTAGAAACACTCCCGATTACAACGGTATGTGTATTTTTGCCCTAGGCCATAATAGTTATTGGTTTCGAGTATCAGACTTGCGAAAATTTTGATGGTTTCTCAACCATTCCTTAATTTCGAACTCCCATATCTCGCGAACGGATTGACGAACTCGAGGAATTCCTGTTGAATCTGAAAGTCGAAACTGGCCCAATTACAATGGTGTGTTTTTTTTGCCCTAGGCCATAATAGTTATTGGTTTCGTGTATCAGACTTGCGAAATTTTTGATTGTTTCGCAACCATTCCTTAACTTCAAACGCCCATATCCCGCGAACGGATTGACGAACTCGAGAAATTCCTATTGCATCTGAAGGCACAAACTCGCCCGATTACAATGGTGTGTGTACTTTTCCCCTAGGCCATTCCAGTTATTGGTTTCGTGTAACAGACTTGCGAAATTTTTGATTGTTTCTCAACCATTCCTTAACTTCAAACTCCCATATCTCGCGAACCGGTTGAAGAACTCGAGAAATTCCTGTTGCATCTGAAAGTTGAAACTCGCCCGATTACTACGGTAGGTGTGTTTTTCCCCTAGGCCTTTGTAGTTATTGGTTTCGAGTATCAGACTTGCGAAACTATGATGGTTTCCAAACCATTCCTTCACTTCAAACTCCTATATCTCGCGAACGGACTGAGGAAATCGAGAAATTCCTGTTGCATCTGAAACTAGAAACTCGCCCGATTACAATGGTGTGTGTACTTTTCGCCTAGGCCATTCCTGTTATTGGTTTCGAGTATCAGACTTGCGAAAATTTTGATGGTTTCTCAACCATTCCTTAACTTCAAACTCCCATGTCTCGCGAACCGGTTGAAGAACTCGAGAAATTCCTGTTGCATCTGAAAGTTGAAACTCGCCCGATTACAACGGTATGTGTATTTTTGCTCTAGACCATAGTAGTTATTGGTTTCGAGTATCAGACTTGCGAAAATTTTGATGGTTTCTCATCCATTCATTAACTTCGAACTCCCATATCTCGCGAACGGATTGACGAACTCGAGGAATTCCTGTTGAATCTGAAAGTCCAAACTGGCCGGATTACAATGGTGTGTGTATTCTTCCCCCAGGCCATTCCAGTTATTGGTTTCGAGTATCAGACTTGTGAAACTTTTAATGGTTTCTCAACCATTCCTTAACTTCAAACTCCCATATCTCGCGAACGGATTGACGTACTCGAGAAATTCCTGACGCATCTGAATGCAGAAACTAGCCCGATTACAAAGGTAGGTGTGTTTTTCCCCTAGGCCTTTGTAGTTATTGGTTTCGAGTATCAGACTTGCGAAAATTATGATGGTTTCTCAACCATTCCTTAACTTCAAACTCCCATGTCTCACGAACCGGTTGAAGAACTCGAGAAATTCCTGTTGCATCTGAAACTAGAAACTCGCCCGATTACAATGGTGTGTGTACTTTTCGCCTAGGGCATTCCTGTTATTGGTTTCGAGTATCAGACTTGCGAAAATTTTGATGGTTTCTCAACCATTCCTTAACTTCAAACTCCCATGTCTCGCGAACCGGTTGAAGAACTCGAGAAATTCCTGCTGCATCTGAAAGTTGAAACTCGCCCGATTACAACGGTATGTGTATTTTTGCTCTAGGCCATAGTAGTTATTGGTTTCGAGTATCAGATTTGCGAAAATTTTGATGGTTGCTCATCCATTCATTAACTTCGAACACCCATATCTCGCGAACGGATTGACGAACTCGAGGAATTCCTGTTGAATCTGAAAGTCGAAACTGGCCCAATTACAATGGTGTGTGTATTCTTCCCCTAGGCCATTCCAGTTATTGGTTTCGAGTATCAGACTTGTGAAACTTTTAATGGTTTCTCAACCATTCCTTAACTTCAAACTCCCGTATCTCGCGAACGGATTGACGTACTCGAGAAATTCCTGACGCATCTGAATGCAGAAACTAGCCCGATTACAACGGTATGTGTATTGTTGCCCTAGGCCATAGTAGTTATTGGTTTCGAGTATCAGACTTGCGAAAATTTTGATGGTTTCTCAACCATTCCTTAACTTCAAACTCCGATATCTCGCGAACGGATTGACGAGCTTGAGAAATTCCTGAAGCATCTGAAAGCAGAAACTCGCCCGATTAGAACGGTATGTGTATTTTTCCCCTAGGCCATGGCAATTATTGGTTTCGAGTATCAAACTTGCGAAAATTTTGATGGTTTCTCAACCATTCCTTAACTTCAAACTCCCATGTCTCGCGAACCGGTTGAAGAACTCGAGAAATTCCTGCTGCATCTGAAAGTTGAAACTCGCCCGATTACAACGGTATGTGTATTTTTGCTCTAGGCCATAGTAGTTATTGGTTTCGAGTATCAGATTTGCGAAAATTTTGATGGTTGCTCATCCATTCATTAACTTCGAACACCCATATCTCGCGAACGGATTGTCGAACTCGAGGAATTCCTGTTGAATCTGAAAGTCGAAACTGGCCCAATTACAATGGTGTGTGTATTCTTCCCCTAGGCCATTCCAGTTATTGGTTTCGAGTATCAGACTTGTGAAACTTTTAATGGTTTCTCAACCATTCCTTAACTTCAAACTCCCGTATCTCGCTAACGGATTGACGTACTCGAGAAATTCCTGACGCATCTGAATGCAGAAACTAGCCCGATTACAACGGTATGTGTATTGTTGCCCTAGGCCATAGTAGTTATTGGTTTCGAGTATCAGACTTGCGAAAATTTTGATGGTTTCTCAACCATTCCTTAACTTCAAACTCCGATATCTCGCGAACGGATTGACGAGCTTGAGAAATTCCTGAAGCATCTGAAAGCAGAAACTCGCCCGATTAGAACGGTATGTGTATTTTTCCCCTAGGCCATTGCAGTTATTGGTTTCGAGTATCAAACTTGCGAAAATTTTGATGGTTTCTCAACCATTCCATAACGTCAAACTCACATATCTCGCGAACGGATTGACGAATCCGAAAAATTTCTGTTACATCTGAAAGTAGAAACTCGCCCGATTACAATGGTGTCTGTACTTTTCCCCTAGGCCGTTCCAGTTATTCGTTTCTAGCATCAGACTTGCGAAAATGTTGATGGTTTCTCAACCATTCCCTAGCTTCAAACTCCCATATCTCGCGAACGGATTGACGAGCTCGAGAAATTCCTGTTGCATCTGACAGCAGAAACTCTCCCGGTTACAACGGTATGTGTATTTTTGCCCTAGGCCATAGTAGTTATTGGTTTCGAGTATCAGACTTGCAAAAATTTTGATGGTTTCTCTACCATTCCTTATCTTCAAACTCCCATATCTCGCGAACGGATTGACGAACTCGAGAAATTCCTGTTGCATCTGAAAGCAGAAACTCGCCCGATTACAATAGTTTGTGTACTTTTCCCCTTGGCCATTCCAGTTATTGGTTTCGTGTATCAGACCTGCGAAATTTTTTATTGTTTCTCAACCATTCCTTAACTTCAAACGCCCATATCTCGCGAACGGATTGACGAACTCGAGAAATTCCTATTGCATCTGAAGGCAGAAACTCGCCCGATTACAATGGTGTGTGTACTTTTCCCCTAGGCCATTCCAGTTATTGGTTTCGTGTATCAGATTTGCGAAATTTTTGATTGTTTCTCAACCAATCCTTATCTTCAAACTCCCATGTCTCGCGAACCGGTTGAAGAACTCGAGAAATTCCTGTTGCATCTGAAAGTTGAAACTCGCCCGATTACAACGGTAGGTGTATTTTTCCCCTAGGCGTTTGTAGTTATTGGTTTCGAGTATCAGACTTGCGAAAACATTGATGGTTTCTCAACCACTCCTTAACTTCAAACTCCCATATCTCGCGAACGGATTGACGAACTCGAGAAATTCCTGTTGCATCCGAAAGTAGAAACTTGCCCGATTACAATGGTGTTTGTACTTTTCCCCTAGGCCATTCCAGTTATTGGTTTCGAGTATCAGACTTGCGAAAATTTTGATGGTTTCTCAACCATCTCTTAACTCCAAACTCCGACATTTCGCGAACGGATTGACGAACTTGAGAAATTCCTGACGCATCTGAAAGTAGAAACTCACCCGATTACAACGGTATGTGTATTTTTCCCCTAGGCCGTTATAGTTATTTGTTTCGAGTATCAGACTTACGAAAATTTTGATGGTTTCTCAACCATCTCTTAACTCCAAACTACAATATTTCGCGAACGGATTGACGAACTTGAGAAATTCCTGACGCATCTGAAAGTAGAAACTCGCCCGATTACAATGGTGTGTGTACTTTTCCCCTAGGCCATTCCAGTTATTGGTTTAGAGTATCAGAATTGCGAAAATTTTGGTGGTTTCTCAACCATCTCTTAACTCCGAACTTCGATATTTCGCGAACGGATTGACGAATTCGAAAAATATCTGTTGCGTCTGAAAGCAGAAACTCTCCCGATTAGAACGGTATGGGCATTTTTCCCCTAGGCCATTGTAGTTATTGGTTTGGAGTATCAGACTTGCAAAAATTTTGATGGTTTCTCAACCATTCCTTAACTTCAAACTCCCATATCTGGCGAACGGATTGACGAACTCGAGAAATTCCTGTTGCATCTGAAAGCAGAAACTCACCCGATTACAACGGTATGTGTATTTTTCCCCTAGGCCGTTATAGTTATTTGTTTCGAGTATCAGACTTGCGAAAATTTTGATGGTTTCACAAACATCTCTTAACTCCAAACTCCGATATTTCGCGAACGGATTCACGAATCCGAAAAATTTCTGTTGCATCTGAAAGTAGAAACACTCCCGATTACAACGGTATATGTATTTTTCTCCTAGGCCATAGTAGTTATTGGTTTCGAGTATCAGACTTGCGAAAATTATGATGGTTTCTCAACCACTCCTTAACTTCAAACTCCCATATCTCGCGAACGGATTACCAACTCGAGAAATTCCAGTTGCACCTGAAAGCATAATCTTGCCCGATTACAATGGTATATGTATTTTTGCCCTAGGCCATAGCAGTTATTGGTTTCGAGTATCAGACTTGCGAAAATTTTGATAGTTTCTCAACCATTCCTTAACTTCAAACTCCCATATCTCGCGAACGGATTGACGAACTAGAGAAATTCCAGTTGCATCTGAAAGCAGAAACTCGTCCGATTCCAATGGTGTGTGTACTTTTCCCCTAGGCCATTCCAGTTATTGGTTTCGAGTATCAGACTTGCGAAACTATGATGGTTTCTCAACCATTCCTTCACTTCAAACTCCTATATCTCGCGAACGGACTGCGGAAATCGAGAAATTCCTGTTGCGTCTGAAACTAGAAACTCGCCCGATTACAATGGTGTTTGTGCTTTTCCCCTAGGCCATTCCAGTTATTCGTTTCTAGCATCAGACTTGCGCAAATTTTGATGGCTTCTCAACCATTCCTTAACTTTAAACTCCCATATCTCGCGAACGGATTGACGAACTCGAGAAATTCCTGTTGCATCTGAAAGTAGAAACTCGCCCGATTAGAATGGTATGTGTACTTTACCCTAGGCCATTCCAGTTATTCTTCTCTAGCTTCATAATTGCGAAAATGTTGATGGTTTCTGAACCATCTCTTAATTCCAAACTCCGATACTTCGCGGACGGATTGACGAATCCGAAAAGTTTCTGTTGCATCTGAGAGTAGAACACTCCCGATTACAACGGTATATGTATTTTTCCCCTAGGCCATTGTAGTTATTGGTTTCGAGTATCAGACTTGCGAAACTATGATGGTTTCTCAACCATTCCTTCACTTCAAACTCCTATATCTCGCGCACGGACTGAGGAGAACGAGAAATTCCTGTTGCATCTGAAACTAGAAACTGCCCGATTACAATGGTGTGTCGACTTTTCCCCGAGGCCATTCCAGTTATTGGTTTCGTGTATCATACTTGCGAAATTTTTGATTGTTTCTCAACCATTCCTTAACTTCAAACTCCCATGTCTCGCGAACCGGTTGAAGAACTCGAGAAATTCCTGTTGCATCTGAATGTTGAAACTCGCCCGATTACAACGGTATGTGTATTTTTGCTCTAGACCATAGTAGTTATTGGTTTCGAGTATCAGACTTGCGAAAACATTGATGGCTTCTCAAACATTCCTTAACTTCAAACTCCCATATCTCGCGAACGGATTGACGAACTCGAAAAATTCCTGTTGCATGTGAAAGTAGTAACTCGCCCGATTACAATGGCGTGTGTACTTTTCCCCTAGGCCATTCCAGTTATTGGTTTCGTGTATCAGACCTGCGAAATTTTTTATTGTTTCTCAACCATTCCTTAATTTCAAACGCCCATATCTCGCGAACGGATTGACGATCTCGAGAAATTCCTATTGCATCTGAAGGCAGAATCTCGCCCGATTACAATGGTGTGTGTACTTTTCCCCTAGGCCATTCCAGTTATTGGTTTCGTGTATCAGTTTTGCGAAATTTTTGATTGTTTCTCAACCATTCCTTAAGTTCAAACTCCCATGTCTCGCGAACCGGTTGAAGAACTCGAGAAATTCCTGTTGCATCTGAAAGTAGAAACTTGCCCGATTACAACGGTATGGTTATTTTTGCTCTAGACCATAGTAGTTATTGGTTTCGAGTGTCAGACTTGCGAAAACATTGATGGTTTCTCAACCACTCCTTAACTTCAAACTTCCATATCTCGCGAACGGATTGACGAACTCGAGAAATTCCTGTTGCATCTGAAAGTAGAAACTTGCCCGATTACAATGGTGTTTGTACTTTTCCCCTAGGCCATTCCAGTTATTGGTTTCGAGTATCAGACTTGCGGAAATTTTAATGGTTTCTCAACCATCTCTTAACTCCAAACTCCGATATTTCGCGAACGGATTGACGCACTTGAGAAATTCCTGACGCATCTGAAAGTAGAAACTCGCCCGATTACAATGGTGTGTGTACTTTTCCCCTAGGCCATTCCTGTTATTGGTTTCGAGTATCAGACTTGCGAAAATTTTGATGGTTTCTCAACCATTCCTTAACTTCAAACTCCCATATCTCGCGATCGGATTGACGAAACCGTGAAATTCCTGTTGTATCTGACAGCAGAAACTCGCCCGATTACAACGGTATGTGTATTGTTGCCCCAGGTCATAGTAGTTATTGGTTTCTAGTATCAGACTTGCGAAAATTTTGATTGTTTGTCAACCATTCCATAACGTCAAACTCCCATATCTCGCGAACGGATTGACGAATCCGAAAAATTTCTGTTACATCTGAAAGTAGAAACTCGCCCGATTACAATGGTGTCTGTACTTTTCCCCTAGGCCATTCCAGTTATTCGTTTCTAGCATCAGACTTGCGAAAATGTTGATGGTTTCTCAACCATTCCTTAGCTTCAAACTCCCATATCTCGCGAACGGATTGACGAGCTCGAGAAATTCCTGTTGCATCTGACAGCAGATACTCTCCCGGTTACAACGGTATGTGTATTTTTCCCCTAGGCCGTTATATTTATTTGTTTCGAGTATCAGACTTGCGAAAATTTTGATGGTTTCTCAACCATCTCTTAACTCCAAACTCCGATATTTCGCGAACGGATTCACGACTCCGAAAAACTTCTGTTGCATCTGAAAGTAGAAACTGTCCCGATTACAACGGTATATGTATTGTTGCCCTGGGCCATAGTAGTTATTTCTTTCGAGTATCAGACTTGCGAAAATTTTGATGGTTTCTCAAACATTCCTTAACTTCAAACTCCCATATCTCGCGAACGGACTGAGGAAATCGAGAAATTCCTGCTGCATCTGAAACTAGAAACTCGCCCGGTTACAATGGTGTGTCTACTTTTCCCCGAGGCCATTCCAGTTATTGGTTTCGAGTATCAGACTTGCGAAAATTTTGATGGTTTCTCAACCATTCCTTAACTTCAAACTCCCATGTCTCGCGAACCGGTTGAAGAACTCGAGAAATTCCTGCTGCATCTGAAAGTTGAAACTCGCCCGATTACAACGGTATGTGTATTTTTGCTCTAGGCCATAGTAGTTATTGGTTTCGAGTATCAGACTTGCAAAAACTTTGATGGTTTCTCAACCATTCCTTATCTTCAAACTCCCATATCTCGCGAACGGATTGGCGAACTCGAGAAATTCCGGTTGCATCTGAAAGTAGAAACTCGCCCGATTACAATGGTGTGTGTACTTTTCCCCTAGGTCATTCCAGTTATTGGTTTCTAGTATTTGACTTGCGAAAATTTTGATTGTTTGTCAACCATTCCATAACGTCAAACTCACATATCTCGCGAACGGATGGACGAATCCGAAAAATTTCTGTTACATCTGAAAGTAGAAACTCACCCGATTACAATGGTGTCTGTACTTTTCCCCTAGGCCGTTCCAGTTATTCGTTCCTAGCATCAGACTTGCGAAAATGTTGATGGTTTCTCAACCATTCCTTAACTTCAAACTCCCATATCTCGCGAACGGATTGACGAGCTCGAGAAATTCCTGTTGCATCTGACAGCAGAAACTCGCCCGATTATAATAGTGGTGTACTTTTCCCCTAGGCCATTCCAGTTATTGGTTTCGAGTATCAGACTTGCGGAAATTTTAATGGTTTCTCAACCATCTCTTAACTCCAAACTCCGATATTTCGCGAACGGATTCACGACTCCGAAAAACTTCTGTTGCATCTGAAAGTAGAAACTGTCCCGATTACAACGGTATTCTACCTTGATGAAAAAGTTTTAGGACTTTATTCATAAAATCAAAAATACAAATTTATTCGTCCAAATCGATATGGTCCCCTTCAAAGTAGTCCCCATTGACTGCAATGCACTTGCGCCAGCGCTTGATCCAATCCTCGAAACACCGCTGGTACTCAATTTTCGGTATGTCCATCAGAGCCGTCTTCGATTTTGTCATGACCTCCTCTCGGGTACTGTAACGCGTTCCGCGAAGCGGTTTTTTAATTCGGTTGAACAGAAAAAAGTCGCAGGGAGCCAGATCTGGTGAATTTGAAGGCTGCTGGATAGTGTTCGTGTTGTTTTTCGTCAAAAACTCGCGGATAAGGATCGCATTGTGCGCCGGTGCGTTATCGTGGTGCAAAATCCACGAGTTGTTTGCCCACAAATCTGGCCTTTTTTGACGAATTCACTAACCAAAACGTCTTGAACGGATCCATAAGCAATGTTCAAGTCCTCTGCCAGCTCTCTGATGGTCAATTTGCGGTTTTCGGACAACATTTCTTGAATTTTAACGATGTTTTCATCGGTTTTCGACGTTGTCGGCCTGCCACTGCGTTTGTCATCCTCGACCGACTCACGACCACTTCTGAAGCGTTCGTGCCATCGAAAAACATTTGATCTCGAAAGAGTATCGTTGCCGAAACACTTCTCCAACATATCCAAGGTCTTCGGACCGTTAAATCCGTTTTTTACACAAAATTTAATGCAAACTCGTTGATGCTCAAATGATGCCATTTTCAAAATCGAAGACACGAACAAAGGAGATGTGCTCAGTACAACGTAACTTTTACAAATATCAAGCTATGATGCTGAAATTGGAAGGAAGTGTTAATGAAAGATATGGTAACCTAACAAAAAAAAAAAAGAAACAATCGGGTGATTGACAGCGACACACGGGGGATAGTCCTAGAACTTTTTGATCAAGGTAGTATGTATTGTTGCCCTAGGCCATTGTAGTTATTTGTTTCGAGTATCAGACTTGCGAAAATTTTGATGGTTTCTCAAACATTCCTTAACTTCAAACTCCCATATCTCGCGAACGGACTGAGGAAATCGAGAAATTCCTGCTGCATCTGAAACTAGAAACTCGCCCGGTTACAATGGTGTGTCTACTTTTCCCCGAGGCCATTCCAGTTATTGGTTTCTAGTATCAGACTTGCGAAAATTTTGATTGTTTGTCAACCATTCCATAACTTCATACTCCCGTATCTCGCGAACGGATTGACGCATCCGAAAAATTTCTGTTGCATCTGAAAGTAGAAACTCGCCCGATTACAACGGTATGTGTATTTTTCCCCAAGGCCATTGTAGTTATTGGTTTCGAGTATCAGACTTGCAAAAACTTTGATGGTTTCTCAACCATTCCTTATCTTCAAACTCCCATATCTCGCGAACGGATTGGCGAACTCGAGAAATTCCGGTTGCATCTGAGAGTAGAAACTCGCCCGATTACAATGGTGTGTGTACTTTTCCCCTAGGCCATTCCAGTTATTGGTTTCGAGTATCAGACTTGCGGAAATTTTAATGGATTCTCAACCATCTCTTAACTCCAAACTCCGATATTTCGCGAAAGGATTGACGCACTTGAGAAATTCCTGACGCATCTGAAAGTAGAAACTCGCCCGATTACAATGGTGTGTGTACTTTTCCCCTAGGCCATTCCTGTTATTGGTTTCGAGTATCAGACTTGCGAAAATTTTGATGGTTTCTCAACCATTCCTTAACTTCAAACTCCCATATCTCGCGAACGGATTGACTAACTCGAGAAATTCCTGTTGCATATGAAAGTAGAAACTCGCCCGATTACAATGGTGGCTGTGCTTTTCCCCTAGCTCATTCCAGTTATTCGTTTCTAGCATCAGACTTGCGAACATTTTGATGGTTTCTCAACCATTCCTTAACTTCAAACTCCCATATCTCGCGAACGGATTGACGAAACCGTGAAATTACTGTAGTATCTGACAGCAGAAACTCTCCCGATTAGAACGGTATGTGTATTTTTCCCCTAGGCTATTGTAGTTATTGGTTTCGAGTATCAGACTTGAGAAAATTTTGATGGTTTCTCAACCATTCCGTAACTTCGAACTCCCATATCTCGCGAACGGATAGACGACCTCGAGAAATTCCTGTTGCATCTGAAAGTAGAAACTCGACCGATTTCAATGGTGTGTGTACTTTTCGCCTAGGCCATTCCAGTTATTGGTTTCTAGCATCAGAATTGCGAAAATTTTGGTGGTTTCTCAACCATCTCTTAACTCCAAACTTCGATATTTCGCGAACGGATTGACGAATTCGAAAAATTTCTGTTGCGTCTGAAAGCAGAAACTCTCCCGATTAGAACGGTATGTGCATTTTTCCCCTAGGCCATTTTAGTTATTGGTTTGGAGTATCAGACTTGCAAAAATTTTGATGGTTTCTCAACCATTCCTTAACATCAAACTCCCATATCTCGCGAACGGATTGACGAACTCGAGAAATTCCTGTTGCATCTGAAAGCAGAAACTCACCCGATTACAACGGTATGTGTATTTTTCCCCTAGGCCGTTATAGTTATTTGTTTCGAGAATCAGACTTGCGAAAATTTTGATGGTTTCACAATCATCTCTTAACTCCAAACTCCGATATTTCGCGAACGGATTCACGTATCCGAAAAATTTCTGTTGCATCTGAAAGTAGAAACACTCCCGATTACAACGGTATATGTATTTTTCCCCTAGGCCATTGTAGTTATTGGTTTCGAGTATCAGACTTGAGATAATTTTGATGGTTTCTCAAACATTCCGTAACTTCGTACTCCCATATCTCGCGAACGGATAGACGAACTCGAGAAATTCCTGTTGCATCTGAAAGTAGAAACTCGACCGATTTCAATGGTGTGGGTACTTTTCGCCTAGGCCATTCCAGTTATTGGTTTCGAGTATCAGACTTGAGATAATTTTGATGGTTTCTCAAACATTCCGTAACTTCGTACTCCCATATCTCGCGAACGGATAGACGAACTCGAGAAATTCCTGTTGCATCTGAAAGTAGAAACTCGACCGATTACAATGGTGTGTGTATTTCTCCCCTAGGCTATTGTAGTTATTGGTTTCGAGTATCAGAATTGCGAAAATTTTTGTGGCTTCTCAACCATCTCTTAACTCCAAACTCCGATATTTCGCGAAAGGATTGACGCACTTGAGAAATTCCTGACGCATCTGAAAGTAGAAACTCGCCCGATTACAATGGGGTGTGTACTTTTCCCCTAGGCCACTCCAGTTATTGGTTTCGAGTATCAGATCAGCGAAAATTTTGATGGTTACTCAACCATCTCTTAAGTCCAAACTCCGATATTTCGCGAACGGATTGACGAACTTGAGAAATTCCTGACGCATCTGAAAGTAGAAACTCGCCCGATAACAATGGTGTGTGTACTTTTCCCCGAGGCAATTCCAGTTATAGGTTTCTAGCATCAGAATTGCGAAAATTTTGATGGTTTCTCAACCATTCCTTAAATTCAAACTCCCATATCTCGCGAATGGATTGACGAACTCGAGAAGTTCCTCTTGCGTCTGAAAGCAGAAACTCGCCCGATTACAACGGCATGCGTATTTTTGCCCTAGGCCATAGTAGTTATTGGTTTCGAGGATCAGACTTGCGAAAATTTTGATGGTTTCTCAACCACTCCTTAACTTCAAACTCCCTTATCTCGCGAACAGATTGACGAACTCGAGAAATTCCTGTTGCATCTGAAAGTAGAAACTCGCCCGATTACAATGGTATATGTATTTTTGCCCTAGGCCATAGCAGTTATTGGTTTCGAGTATCAGACTTGCGAAAATTTTGATGGTTTCTCAACCATTCCTTAATTTCAAACTCCCATATCTCGCGAACGGATTGACGAACTAGAGAAATTCCAGTTGCATCTGAAAGCAGAAACTCGTCCGATTACAATGGTATGTGTACTTTTCCCCTAGGCCATTCCAATTATTGGTTTCGCGTATCAGACTTGCAAAAATTTTGATGATTTCTCAACCATTCCCTAACTTCAAACTCCCATATCTCGCGAATGGATTACCAACTCGAGAAATTCCAGTTGCAACTGAAAGCATAATCTCGCCCGACTACAATGGTATATGTATTTTTGCCCTAGGCCATAGCAGTTATTGGTTTCGAGTATCAGACTTGCGAAAATTTTGATGGTTTCTCAACCATTCCTTAACTTCAAACTCCCATATCTCGCGAACGGATTGACGAACTCGAGAAATTCCTTTTGCATCTGAAGGTAGAAGGTCGCGCGATTAGAACGGTATGTGTATTTTTGTCCTAGGCAATAGTAGTTATTGGACCAACTCGAGAAATTCCAGTTGCATCTGAAAGCATAATCTCGCCCGATTACAATGGTATGTGTATTTTTGCCCTAGGCCATAGCAGTTATTGGTTTCGAGTATCAGACTTGCGAAAATTTTGATGGTTTCTCAACCATTCCTTAAATTCAAACTCCCATATCTCGCGAATGGATTGACGAACTCGAGAAGTTCCTCTTGCGTCTGAAAGCAGAAACTCGCCCGATTACAACGGCATGCGTATTTTTGCCCTAGGCCATAGTAGCTATTGGTTTCGAGGATCAGACTTGCGAAAATTTTGATGGTTTCTCAACCACTCCTTAACTTCAAACTCCCTTATCTCGCGAACAGATTGACGAACTCGAGAAATTCCTGCTGCATCTGAAAGTAGAAGCTCGCCCGATTACAACGGTATGTGTATTTTTGCCCTAGGCAATAGTAGTTATTGGTTTCGAGTATCAGACTTGCAAAAATTTTGATGATTTCTCAACCATTCCCTAACTTCAAACTCCCATATCTCGCGAACGGATTACCAACTCGAGAAATTCCAGTTGCATCTGAAAGCATAATCTCGCCCGATTACAATGGTATGTGTACTTTTCCCCTAGGCCATTCCAATTATTGGTTTCGAGTATCAGACCAGCGAAAATTTTGATGGTTTCTCAACCATTCCTTAACTTCAAACCCCAATATCTCGCGAACGGATTGACGAACTCGAGAAATTCCATTTGCATCTGAAAGCATAATCTCGCCCGATTACAATGGTATGTGTATTTTTGCCCTAGGCCATAGCAGTTATTGGTTTCGTGTATCAGACTTGCGAAAATTTTGATGGTATCTCAAACATTCCTTAACTTCAAACCCCAATATCTCGCGAACGGATTGACGAACTAGAGAAATTCCATTTGCATCTGAAAGCATAATCTCGACCGATTACAATGGTATGTGTATTTTTGCCCTAGGCCATAGCAGTTATTGGTTTCGTGTATCAGACTTGCGAAAATTTTGATGGTATCTCAAACATTCCTTAACTTCAAACTCCCATATCTCGCAAACGGATAGACGAACTCGAGAAATTCCTGTTGCATCTGAAAGTAGAAACTCGCCCGATTAGAATGGGGTGTGTACTTTTCCCCTAGGCCATTCCACTTATTGATTTCGAGTATCAGACCAGCGAAAATTTTGATGGTTTCTCAACCATTCCTTAACTTCAAACCCCAATATCTCGCGAACGGATTGACGAACTCGAGAAATTCCATTTGCATCTGAAAGCATTATCTCGCCCGATTACAATGGTATGTGTATTTTTGCCCTAGGCCATAGCAGTTATTGGTTTCGTGTATCAGACTTGCGAAAATTTTGATGGTATCTCAAACATTCCTTAACTTCAAACTCCCATATCTCGCGAACGGATAGACGAACTCGAGAAATTCCTGTTGCATCTGAAAGTAGAAACTCGCCCGATTAGAATGGGGTGTGTACTTTTCCCCTAGGCCATTCCACTTATTGGTTTCGAGTATCAGACCAGCGAAAATTTTGATGGTTTCTCAACCATTCCTTAACTTCAAACTCCCATATCTCGCGAACGGATTGACGAACTCGAGAAATTCCTGTTGCATCTGAAGGTAGAAGATCGCCCGATTACAACGGTATGTGTATTCTTGCCCTAGGCAATAGTAGTTATTGGTTTCGAGTATCAGACTTGCAAAAATTTTGATGGTTTCTCAACCATTCCTTAACTTCAAACTCCCATTACTCGCGAACGGATTGACGAACTCGAGAAATTCCTGTTGCATCTAAAAGCATAATCTCGCCCGATTACAACGGTATGTGTATTTTTGCCCTAGGCCATTCCAGTTATTCGTTTCTAGCATCAGAATTGCCAAAATTTTGACGGTTTCTCAACCATCTCTTAAATCCAAACTCCGACATTTCGCGAACGGATTGACGAATCGGAGAAATTCCTGTTGCATCTGAGAGTAGAAAGTCGCCCGATTACAACGATATGTGTATTTTTGAACTAGGCCTTTCCAGTTATTCGTTTCTAGCATCAGAATTTGGAAAATTTTGATGGTTTCTCAACCATTCCTTAAATTCAAACTCCCATATCTCGCGAATGGATTGACGAACTCGAGAAGTTCCTCTTGCATCTGAAAGCAGAAACTCGCCCGATTAAAACGGTATGTGTATTTTTGCCCTAGGCCATTCCAGTTATTCGTTTCTAGCATCAGAATTGCGCAAAAATTTTGACGGTTTCTCAACCATCTCTTAAATCCAAACTCCGATATTCCGCGAACGGATAGACGAATCCGAGAAATTTCTGTTGCATCAGAAAGCAGAAACTCGCCCGATTACAACGGTATGTGTTTTTTTTTGTCCTTGGTCATAGTAGTTATTGGTTTCCAGTATCAGACTTGCGAAAATTTTGATGGTTTCTCAACCATTCCTTAAATTCAAACTCCCATATCTCGCGAATGGATTGACGAACTCGAGAAGTTCCTCTTGCGTCTGAAAGCAGAAACTCGCCCGATTACAACGGTATGTGTATTTTTGCCCTAGGCCATAGTAGTTATTGGTTTCGAATATTAGACTTGCGAAAATTTTGATGGTTTCTTAACCATCTCTTAAATCCAAACACCGATATTTCGCGAACGGATTGACGAACTCGAGAAATTCCTGTTGCATCTGAAAGCAGAAACTCGCCCGATTACAACGGTATGTGTATTTTTGCCCTAGGCCATAGTAGTTATTGGTTTCGAGGATCAGACTTGCGAAAATTTTGATGGTTTCTCAACCACTCCTTAACTTCAAACTCCCATATCTCGCGAACGGATTACCAACTCGAGAAATTCCAGTTGCATCTGAAAGCATAATCTCGCCCGATTACAATGGTATATGTATTTTTGCCCTAGGCCATAGCAGTTATTGGTTTCGTGTATCAGACTTGCGAAAATTTTGATGGTTTCTCAACCATTCCTTAACTTCAAACTCCCATATCTCGCGAACTGATTGACGAGCTCGAGATATTCCTGTTGCATCTGAAAGTAGAAACTCGCCCGATTACAATGGTGTGTGTACTTTTCTCCTAGGCCATTCCAGTTATTGGTTTCGAGTATCAAACTTGCGAAAATTTTGATGGTTTCTCAACCATTCCTTAACTTCAAACTCCCATATCTCGCGAATGGATTGACGAACTCGAGAAATTCCTGTTGCATCTGAAAGTAGAAACTCGCCCGATTACAATGGTGTGTGTACTTTTCTCCTAGGCCATTCCAGTTATTGGTTTCGAGTATCAAACTTGCGAAAATTTTGATGGTTTCTCAACCATTCCTCAACTTCAAACTCCCATATCTCGCGAACGGATTGACGAACTCGAGAAGTTCCTGTTGCATCTGAAAGCAGATACTCGCCCGATTACAATGGTATGTGTATTTTTGCCCTAGGCCATAGTAGTTATTCGTTTCAAGTATCAGGCTTGCCAAAATTTTGATGGTTTCTCAACCATTCCTTAACTTCAAACTCCCATATCTCGCGAATGGATTGACGAACTCGAGAAATTCCTGTTGCATCTGAAAGTAGAAACTCGCCCGATTACAGTGGTATGTGTACTTTTCCCCTAGGCCATTCCAGTTATTGGTTTCGAGTATCAGACTTGCGAAAATTTTGATGGTTTCTCAACCATTCCTTAACTTCAAACTCCCATATCTCGCGAACGGATTACCAACTCGAGAAATTCCAGTTGCATCTGAAAGCATAATCTCGCCCGATTACAATGGTATCTGTATTTTTGCCCTAGGCCATAGCAGTTATTGGTTTCGTGTATCAGACTTGCGAAAATTTTGATGGTTTCTCAACCATTCCTTAACTTCAAACTCCCATATCTCGCGAACTGATTGACGAGCTCGAGATATTCCTGTTGCATCTGAAAGTAGAAACTCGCCCGATTACAATGGTGTGTGTACTTTTCTCCTAGGCCATTCCAGTTATTGGTTTCGAGTATCAAACTTGCGAAAATTTTGATGGTTTCTCAACCATTCCTCAACTTCAAACTCCCATATCTCGCGAACGGATTGACGAACTCGAGAAGTTCCTGTTGCATCTGAAAGCAGATACTCGCCCGATTACAATGGTATGTGTATTTTTGCCCTAGGCCATAGTAGTTATTCGTTTCAAGTATCAGACTTGCGAAAATTTTGATGGTTTCTCAACCATTCCTTAACTTCACACTCCCATATCTCGCGAATGGATTGACGAACTCGAGAAATTCCTGTTGCATCTGAAAGTAGAAACTCGCCCGATTACAGTGGTATGTTTACTTTTCCCCTAGGCCATTCCCGTTATTGGTTTCGAGTATCAGACTTGCGAAAATTTTGATGGTTTCTCAACCATTCCTTAATTTCAAACTCCCATATCTCGCGAACGGATTACCAACTCGAGAAATTCCAGTTGCATCTGAAAGCATAATCTCGCCCGATTACAATGGTATCTGTATTTTTGCCCTAGGCCATAGCAGTTATTGGTTTCGTGTATCAGACTTGCGAAAATTTTGATGGTTTCTCAACCATTCCTTAACTTCAAACTCCCATATCTCGCGAACTGATTGACGAGCTCGAGATATTCCTGTTGCATCTGAAAGTAGAAACTCGCCCGATTACAATGGTGTGTGTACTTTTCTCCTAGGCCATTCCAGTTATTGGTTTCGAGTATCAAACTTGCGAAAATTTTGATGGTTTCTCAACCATTCCTTAACTTCAAACTCCCATATCTCGCGAATGGATTGACGAACTCGAGAAATTCCTGTTGCATCTGAAAGTAGAAACTCGCCCGATTACAATGGTGTGTGTACTTTTCTCCTAGGCCATTCCAGTTATTGGTTTCGAGTATCAAACTTGCGAAAATTTTGATGGTTTCTCAACCATTCCTCAACTTCAAACTCCCATATCTCGCGAACGGATTGACGAACTCGAGAAGTTCCTGTTGCATCTGAAAGCAGATACTCGCCCGATTACAATGGTATGTGTATTTTTGCCCTAGGCCATAGTAGTTCAGGGAAGGGAGGGTGAAGTACCCCCTCCCTTCCCTGGAACGGGAGGACACGGGCGCGAGAGCCCTGCACGGGGGAGCACCTGATGTTATGATGTCTTCGGTCCCAGGTGCTCCCCCTGCATAGTGCGAGGATGGCCACCGTGGTGGGTTTTAGTGGGTAGGTCCCGCGCCCGATGGGTTTCCTTCCGGGCGCGGGGAATCCCACACTCCCCCCGCCCCTCCCCAGGCGGCGGGGGGGTCTTTCGAAGATTTCCCCCACGTTAAAAAAAAAAAAAAAAAAAGGCCATAGTAGTTATTCGTTTCAAGTATCAGGCTTGCCAAAATTTTGATGGTTTCTCAACCATTCCTTAACTTCAAACTCCCATATCTCGCGAATGGATTGACGAACTCGAGAAATTCCTGTTGCATCTGAAAGTAGAAACTCGCCCGATTACAATGGTGTGTGTACTTTTCTCCTAGGCCATTCCAGTTATTGGTTTCGAGTATCAAACTTGCGAAAATTTTGATGGTTTCTCAACCATTCCTCAACTTCAAACTCCCATATCTCGCGAACGGATTGACGAACTCGAGAAGTTCCTGTTGCATCTGAAAGCAGATACTCGCCCGATTACAATGGTATGTGTATTTTTGCCCTAGGCCATAGTAGTTATTCGTTTCAAGTATCAGACTTGCGAAAATTTTGATGGTTTCTCAACCATTCCTTAACTTCACACTCCCATATCTCGCGAATGGATTGACGAACACGAGAAATTCCTGTTGCATCTGAAAGTAGAAACTCGCCCGATTACAATGGTGTGTGTACTTTTCTCCTAGGCCATTCCAGTTATTGGTTTCGAGTATCAAACTTGCGAAAATTTTGATGGTTTCTCAACCATTCCTCAACTTCAAACTCCCATATCTCGCGAACGGATTGACGAACTCGAGAAGTTCCTGTTGCATCTGAAAGCAGATACTCGCCCGATTACAATGGTATGTGTATTTTTGCCCTAGGCCATAGTAGTTATTCGTTTCAAGTATCAGACTTGCGAAAATTTTGATGGTTTCTCAACCATTCCTTAACTTCACACTCCCATATCTCGCGAATGGATTGACGAACTCGAGAAATTCCTGTTGCATCTGAAAGTAGAAACTCGCCCGATTACAGTGGTATGTTTACTTTTCCCCTAGGCCATTCCCGTTATTGGTTTCGAGTATCAGACTTGCGAAAATTTTGATGGTTTCTCAACCATTCCTTAACTTCAAACTCCCATATCTCGCGAACGGATTACCAACTCGAGAAATTCCAGTTGCATCTGAAAGCATAATCTCGCCCGATTACAATGGTATATGTATTTTTGCCCTAGGCCATAGCAGTTATTGGTTTCGAGTATCAGACTTGCGAAAATTTTGATAGTTTCTCAACCATTCCTTAATTTCAAACTCCCATATCTCGCGAACGGATTGACGAACTAGAGAAATTCCAGTTGCATCTGAAAGCAGAAACTCGTCCGATTACAATGGTATGTGTACTTTTCCCCTAGGCCATTCCAATTATTGGTTTCGCGTATCAGACTTGCAAAAATTTTGATGATTTCTCAACCATTCCCTAACTTCAAACTCCCATATCTCGCGAACGGATTACGAACTCGAGAAATTCCAGCTGCAACTGAAAGCATAATCTCGCCCGACTACAATGGTATATGTATTTTTGCCCTAGGCCATAGCAGTTCTTGGTTTCGAGTATCAGACTTGCGAAAATTTTGATGGTTTCTCAACCATTCCTTAACTTCAAACTCTCATATCTCGCGAACGGATTGACGAACTCGAGAAATTCCTGTTGCATCTGAAAGTAGAAACTCGCCCGATTAGAATGGGTTGTGTACTTTTCCCCTAGGCCATTCCAGTTATTGGTTTCTAGTATCAGACCAGCGAAAATTTTGATGGTTTCTCAACCATTCTTTAAATTCAAACTCCCATATCTCGCGAATGGTTTGACGAACTCGAGAAGTTCCTCTTGCGTCTGAAAGCAGAAACTCGCCCGATTACAACGGCATGTGTATTTTTGCCCTAGGCCATAGTAGTTATTGGTTTCGAGGATCAGACTTGCGAAAATTTTGATGGTATCTCAACCATTCCATAACTTCAAACTCCCATATCTCGCGAACGGATTGACGAACTCGAGAAATTCCTGTTGCATCTGAAAGTAGAAACTCGCCCGATTAGAATAGGTTGTGTATTTTTGCCCTAGGCCATAGTAGTTATTGGTTTCGAGGATCAGACTTGCGAAAATTTTGATGGTTTCTCAACCACTCCTTAACTTCAAACTCCCTTATCTCGCGAACAGATTGACGAACTCGAGAAATATCCTGCTGCATCTGAAAGTAGAAGCTCGCCCGATTACAACGGTATGTGTATTTTTGCCCTAGGCAATAGTAGTTATTGGTTTCGAGTATCAGACTTGCAAAAATTTTGATGATTTCTCAACCATTCCCTAACTTCAAACTCCCATATCTCGCGAACGGATTACCAACTCGAGAAATTCCAGTTGCATCTGAAAGCATAATCTCGCCCGATTACAATGGTATGTGTACTTTTCCCCTAGGCAATTCCAATTATTGGTTTCGAGTATCAGACCAGCGAAAATTTTGGTGGTTTCTCAACCATTCCTTAACTTCAAACCCCCATATCTCGCGAACGGATTGACGAACTCGAGAAATTCCTGCTGCATCTGAAAGTAGAAGCTCGCCCGATTACAACGGTATGTGTATTTTTGCCCTAGGCAATAGTAGTTATTGGTTTCAAGTATCAGACTTGCAAAAATTTTGATGATTTCTCAACCATTCCCTAACTTCAAACTCCCATATCTCGCGAACGGATTACCAACTCGAGAAATTCCAGTTGCATCTGAAAGCATAATCTCGCCCGACTACAATGGTATATGTATTTTTGCCCTAGGCCATAGCAGTTATTGGTTTCGAGTATCAGACTTGCGAAAATTTTGATGGTTTCTCAACCATTCCTTAACTTAAAACTCCCATATCTCGCGAACGGATTGACGATCTCGAGAAATTCCTGTTGCATCTGAAGGTAGAAGGTCGCCCGATTAGAACGGAATGTGTATTTTTGCCCTAGGCAATAGTAGTTATTGGAACAACTCGAGAAATTCCAGTTGCATCTGAAAGCATAATCTCGCCCGATTACAATGGTATGTGTATTTTTGCCCTAGGCCATAGCAGTTATTGGTTTCGAGTATCAGACTTGCGAAAATTTTGATGGTATCTCAACCATTCCATAACTTCAAACTCCCATATCTCGCGAACGGATTGACGAACTCGAGAAATTCCTGTTGCATCTGAAAGTAGAAACTCGCCCGATTAGAATAGGTTGTGTATTTTTGCCCTAGGCCATAGTAGTTATTGGTTTCGAGTATCAGACTTGCGAAAATTTTGATGGTTTCTCAACCACTCCTTAACTTCAAACTCCCTTATCTCGCGAACAGATTGACGAACTCGAGAAATATCCTGCTGCATCTGAAAGTAGAAGCTCGCCCGATTACAACGGTATGTGTATTTTTGCCCTAGGCAATAGTAGTTATTGGTTTCGAGTATCAGACTTGCAAAAATTTTGATGATTTCTCAACCATTCCCTAACTTCAAACTCCCATATCTCGCGAACGGATTACCAACTCGAGAAATTCCAGTTGCATCTGAAAGCATAATCTCGCCCGATTACAATGGTATATGTATTTTTGCCCTAGGCCATAGTAGTTATTGGTTTCGAGGATCAGACTTGCGAAAATTTTGATGGTTTCTCAACCACTCCTTAACTTCAAACTCCCTTATCTCGCGAACAGATTGACGAACTCGAGAAATATCCTGCTGCATCTGAAAGTAGAAGCTCGCCCGATTACAACGGTATGTGTATTTTTGCCCTAGGCAATAGTAGTTATTGGTTTCGAGTATCAGACTTGCAAAAATTTTGATGATTTCTCAACCATTCCCTAACTTCAAACTCCCATATCTCGCGAACGGATTACCAACTCGAGAAATTCCAGTTGCATCTGAAAGCATAATCTCGCCCGATTACAATGGTATGTGTACTTTTCCCCTAGGCAATTCCAATTATTGGTTTCGAGTATCAGACCAGCGAAAATTTTGGTGGTTTCTCAACCATTCCTTAACTTCAAACCCCCATATCTCGCGAACGGATTGACGAACTCGAGAAATTCCTGCTGCATCTGAAAGTAGAAGCTCGCCCGATTACAACGGTATGTGTATTTTTGCCCTAGGCAATAGTAGTTATTGGTTTCGAGTATCAGACTTGCAAAAATTTTGATGATTTCTCAACCATTCCCTAACTTCAAACTCCCATATCTCGCGAACGGATTACCAACTCGAGAAATTCCAGTTGCATCTGAAAGCATAATCTCGCCCGACTACAATGGTATATGTATTTTTGCCCTAGGCCATAGCAGTTATTGGTTTCGGGTATCAGACTTGCGAAAATTTTGATGGTTTCTCAACCATTCCTTAACTTCAAACTCCCATATCTCGCGAACGGATTGACGAACTCGAGAAATTCCTGTTGCATCTGAAGGTAGAAGGTGGCCCGATTAGAACGGTATGTGTATTTGTGCCCTAGGCAATAGTAGTTATTGGACCAACTCGAGAAATTCCAGTTGCATCTGAAAGCATAATCTCGCCCGATTACAATGGTATGTGTATTTTTGCCCTAGGCCATAGCAGTTATTGGTTTCGTGTATCAGACTTGCGAAAATTTTGATGGTATCTCAAACATTCCTTAACTTCAAACTCCTATATCTCGCGAACGGATTGACGAACTCGAGAAATTCCTGTTGCATCTGAAAGTAGAAGCTCGCCCGATTAGAATGGGGTGTGTACTTTTCCCCTAGGCCATTCCAGTTATTGGTTTCGAGTATCAGACCAGCGAAAATTTTGATGGTTTCTCAACCATTCCTTAACTTCAAACTCCCATATCTCGCGAACGGATTGACGAACTCGAGAAATTCCTGTTGCATCTGAAGGTAGAAGATCGCCCGATTACAACGGTATGTGTATTCTTGCCCTAGGCAATAGTAGTTATTGGTTTCGAGTATCAGACTTGCAAAAATTTTGATGGTTTCTCAACCATTCCTTAACTTCAAACTCCCATTATTCGCGAACGGATTGACGAACTCGAGAAATTCCTGTTGCATCTAAAAGCATAATCTCGCCCGATTACAACGGTATGTGTATTTTTGCCCTAGGCCATTCCAGTTATTCGTTTCTAGCATCAGAATTGCCAAAATTTTGACGGTTTCTCGACCATCTCTTAAATCCAAACTCCGATATTTCGCGAACGGATTGACGAATCGGAGAATTTCCTGTTGCATCTGAGAGTAGAAAGTCGCCCGATTACAACGATATGTGTATTTTTGAACTAGGCCATTCCAGTTATTCGTTTCTAGCATCAGAATTTGAAAAATTTTGATGGTTTCTCAACCATTCCTTAAATTCAAACTCCCATATCTCGCGAATGGATTGACGAACTCGAGAAGTTCCTCTTGCATCTGAAAGCAGAAACTCGCCCGATTACAACGGTATGTGTATTTTTGCCCTAGGCCATTGTAGTTATTGGTTTCGAGTATCAGATTTGCGAAAATTTTGATGGTTTCTCAACCATTCCTTAACTTCAAACTCCCATATCTCGCAAACGGATTGACGAACTCGAGAAATTCCTGTTGCATCTGAAAGCAGAAACTCGCCCGATTACAACGGTATGTGTATTTTTGCCCTAGGCCATTCCAGTTATTCGTTTCTAGCATCAGAATTGCGCAAAAATTTTGACGGTTTCTCAACCATCTCTTAAATCCAAACTCCGATATTCCGCGAACGGATTGACGAATCCGAGAAATTTCTGTTGCATCTGAAAGCAGAAACTCGCCCGATTACAACGGTATGTGTTTTTTTTGTCCTTGGTCATAGTAGTTATTGGTTTCCAGTATCAGACTTGCGAAAATTTTGATGGTTTCGCAACCATTCCTTAAATTCAAACTCCCATATCTCGCGAATGGATTGACGAACTCGAGAAGTTCCTCTTGCGTCTGAAAGCAGAAACTCGCCCGATTACAACGGTATGTGTATTTTTGCCCTAGGCCATAGTAGTTATTGGTTTCGAATATTAGACTTGCGAAAATTTTGATGGTTTCTCAACCATCTCTTAAATCCAAACACCGATATTTCGCGAACGGATTGACGAACTCGAGAAATTCCTGTTGCATCTGAAAGCAGAAACTCGCCCGATTACAACGGTATGTGTATTTTTGCCCTAGGCCATGGTAGTTATTGGTTTCGAGGATCAGACTTGCGAAAATTTTGATGGTTTCTCAACCACTCCTTAACTTCAAACTCCCATATCTCGCGAACGGATTACCAACTCGAGAAATTCCAGTTGCATCTGAAAGTAGAAACTCGCCCGATTACAAAGGTATGTGTATTTTTCCCCTAGTCCTTTGTAGTTATTGGTTTCGCGTAACAGACTTGCGAAAAGTTTGATGGTTTCTCAAGCATTCCTTTACTTCAAACTCCCATATCTCGCGAAAGGATTGACAAATCCGAAAAATTTCTGTTGCATCTGAAAGTAGAGACTCACCCGATTACAACGGTATGTGTATTTTTCCCCTAGGTCATTGCAGTTATTGGTTTCGAGTATCAGACTTGCGAAAATTTTGATGGTTTCTCAACAATTCCTTAACTTCAAACTCCCATATCTCGCGAACGGATTGACGAACTCGAGAAGTTCCTGTTGCATCTGAAAGTAGAAACTCGCCCGATTACAATGGTGTGTGTACTTTTCCCCTGGGCCATTCCAGTCATTGGTTTCGAGTATCAGACTTGAGAAAATTTTGATGTTTTCTCAACCATTCCGTAACTTCAAACTCCCATATCTCGCGAACGGATTGACGAACACGAGATACTCCTGTTGCATCTGAAAGTAGAAACTCGCCCGATTACAATGGTGTGTGTACTTTTCCCCTAGTCCATTCCAGTTATTCGTTTCTTGCATCAGAATTGGGAAAATTTTGATTGTTTCTCAACCATCTCTTAACTCCAAACTCCGATATTTCGCGAACGGATTGACGAATCCGAAAAATTTCTGTTGCATCTGAAAGTAGAAACCCTCCCGATTACAAAGGTATGTGTTCTTTTCCCCTAGGCCATTCCAGTTATTCGTTTCTAGCATCAGAATTTGAAAAATTTTGATGGTTTCTCAACCATTCCTTAAATTCAAACTCCCATATCTCGCGAATGGATTGACGAACTCGAGAAGTTCCTCTTGCATCTGAAAGCAGAAACTCGCCCGATTACAACGGTATGTGTATTTTTGCCCTAGGCCATTGTAGTTATTGGTTTCGAGTATCAGATTTGCGAAAATTTTGATGGTTTCTCAACCATTCCTTAACTTCAAACTCCCATATCTCGCAAACGGATTGACGAACTCGAGAAATTCCTGTTGCATCTGAAAGCAGAAACTCGCCCGATTACAACGGTATGTGTATTTTTGCCCTAGGCCATTCCAGTTATTCGTTTCTAGCATCAGAATTGCGCAAAAATTTTGACGGTTTCTCAACCATCTCTTAAATCCAAACTCCGATATTCCGCGAACGGATTGACGAATCCGAGAAATTTCTGTTGCATCTGAAAGCAGAAACTCGCCCGATTACAACGGTATGTGTTTTTTTTGTCCTTGGTCATAGTAGTTATTGGTTTCCAGTATCAGACTTGCGAAAATTTTGATGGTTTCGCAACCATTCCTTAAATTCAAACTCCCATATCTCGCGAATGGATTGACGAACTCGAGAAGTTCCTCTTGCGTCTGAAAGCAGAAACTCGCCCGATTACAACAGTATGTGTATTTTTGCCCTAGGCCATAGTAGTTATTGGTTTCGAATATTAGACTTGCGAAAATTTTGATGGTTTCTCAACCATCTCTTAAATCCAAACACCGATATTTCGCGAACGGATTGACGAACTCGAGAAATTCCTGTTGCATCTGAAAGCAGAAACTCGCCCGATTACAACGGTATGTGTATTTTTGCCCTAGGCCATGGTAGTTATTGGTTTCGAGGATCAGACTTGCGAAAATTTTGATGGTTTCTCAACAACTCCTTAACTTCAAACTCCCATATCTCGCGAACGGATTACCAACTCGAGAAATTCCAGTTGCATCTGAAAGTAGAAACTCGCCCGATTACAAAGGTATGTGTATTTTTCCCCTAGTCCTTTGTAGTTATTGGTTTCGCGTAACAGACTTGCGAAAAGTTTGATGGTTTCTCAAGCATTCCTTTACTTCAAACTCCCATATCTCGCGAAAGGATTGACAAATCCGAAAAATTTCTGTTGCATCTGAAAGTAGAGACTCACCCGATTACAACGGTATGCGTATTTTTCCCCTAGGTCATTGCAGTTATTGGTTTCGAGTATCAGACTTGCGAAAATTTTGATGGTTTCTCAACAATTCCTTAACTTCAAACTCCCATATCTCGCGAACGGATTGACGAACTCGAGAAGTTCCTGTTGCATCTGAAAGTTGAAACTCGCCCGATTACAATGGTGTGTGTACTTTTCCCCTGGGCCATTCCAGTCATTGGTTTCGAGTATCAGACTTGAGAAAATTTTGATGTTTTCTCAAACATTCCGTAACTTCAAACTCCCATATCTCGCGAACGGATTGACGAACACGAGATACTCCTGTTGCATCTGAAAGTAGAAACTCGCCCGATTACAATGGTGTGTGTACTTTTCCCCTAGTCCATTCCAGTTATTCGTTTCTTGCATCAGAATTGGGAAAATTTTGATTGTTTCTCAACCATCTCTTAACTCCAAACTCCGATATTTCGCGAACGGATTGACGAATCCGAAAAATTTCTGTTGCATCTGAAAGTAGAAACCCTCCCGATTACAAAGGTATGTGTTCTTTTCCCCTAGGCCATTCCAGTTATTCATTTCTAGCATCAGAATTGCGAAAATTTTGATGGTTTCTCAAACGTCTCTTAAATCCAAACTCCCATATCTCGCGAACGGATTGACGAACTCGAGAAATTCCTGTTGCATCTGAAAGTAGAAACTCGCCCGATTACAACGGTATGTGTATCTTTGCCCTTGGCCATAGTAGATATTGGTTTCGAGTATCAGACTTGCGAAAATTTTGATGGTTTCTCAACCATTCCTTAACTTCAAACTCCCATATCTCGCGAATGGATTCACGAACTCGAGAAATTCCTGTTGCATCTGAAAGTAGAAACTCGCCCGATTACAATGGTGTGTGTACTTTTCTCCTAGGCCATTCCAGTTATTGGTTTCGAGTATCAAACTTGCGAAAATTTTGATGGGTTCTCAACCATTCCTTAACTTCAAACTCCCATATCTCGCGAATGGATTGACGAACTCGAGAAATTCCTGTTGCATCTGAAAGTAGAAACTCGCCCGATTACAATGGTGTGTGTACTTTTCTCCTAGGCCATTCCAGTTATTGGTTTCGAGTATCAAACTTGCGATAATTTTGATGGTTTCTCAACCATTCCTTAACTTCAAACTCCCATATCTCGCGAACGGATTGACGAACTCGAGAAGTTCCTGTTGCATCTGAAAGCAGATACTCGCCCGATTACAATGGTATGTGTATTTTTGCCCTAGGCTATAGTAGTTATTGGTTTCAAGTATCAGACTTGCGAAAATTTTGATGGTTTCTCAACCATTCCTTAAATTCACACTCCCATATCTCGCGAACGGATTGACGATCTCGAGAAGTTCCTGTTGCATCTGAAAGCAGAAGCTCGCCCGATTACAACGGTCTGTGTATTTTTCTCCTAGGCCATTCCAGTTATTGGTTTCAAGTATCAGACTTGCGAAAATTTTGATGGTTTCTCAACCATTCCTTAACTTCAAACTCCCATATCTCGCGAACGGATTGACGAACTCGAGAAATTACTGTTGCATCTGAAAGTAGAAACTCGCCCGATTACAACGGTGTGTGTATTTTTGCCCTGGGCCATAGTAGTTATTGGTTTCGAGTATCAGACTTGCGAAAATTTTGATGGTTTCTCAACCATTCCTTAACTTCAAACTCCCATATCTCGCGAACGGATTAACGAACTCGAGAAATTCCTGCTGCCTCTGAAATTAGAAACTCGCCCGATTACCAAGGTATGTGTATTTTTCCCCTAGGCCTTTGTAGTTATTGGTTTCGAGTATCAGACTTGCGAAGATTTTGATGGTTTCTCAACCATTCCTTAACTTCAAAAACCCATATCTCGCGAACGGATTGACGAACTCGAGAAATTCCTGTTGCATCTGAAAGCAGAAGCTCGCCCGATTACAACGGTATGTGTATTTTTGCCCTAGGCAATAGGAGTTATTGGTTTCGAGTATCAGACTTGCGAAAATTTTGATGGTTTCTCATCCATTCCTTAAGTTCTAACTCCCATATCTCGCGAACGGATTGACGAACACGAGATACTCCTGTTGCATCTGAAAGTAGAAACTCGCCCCATTACAATGGTGTGTGTACTTTTACCCTAGGCCATTGTAGTTGTTGGTTTCGAGTGTCAGACTTGCGAAAATTTTGATGGTTTCTCAACCATTCCTTAACTTCAAAATCCCATATCTCGCGAACGGATTAACGAACTCGAGAAGTTCCTGTTGCATCTGAAAGTAGAAACTCGCACGATTAGAATGGTGTGTGTACTTTTCCCCTAGGCCGGTCCAGTTATTGGTTTCGAGTGTCAGACTTGTGAAAATTTTGATGGTTTCTCAAGCATTCCTGAACTTCAAAATCCCATATATCGCGTACGGAATAACGAACTCGAGAGGTTCCTGTTGCATCTGAAAGTAGAAACTCTCCCGATTACAACGCTATGTGTACCTTTCCCCTAGGCCATTCCAGTTATTCGTTTCTAGCATCAGAATTGCGAAAAATTTGACGGTTTCTCAACTATCTCTTAACTCCAAACTCCGATATTTCGCGAACGGATTGACGAATCCGAAAAATTTCTGTTGCATCTGAAAGTAGAAACACGCCCGGTTACAATGGTGTGTGTACTTTTCCCCTAGGCCGTTCCAGTTAATTGTTTCGAGTATCAGACTTGCGAAAATTTAGATGGTTTCTCAACCATTCCTTAACTTCAAACTCCCATATCTCGCGAACGGATTGACGAACTCGAGAAATTCCTGCTGCATCTGAAAGCAGAAAGTCGCCCGATTACAACGGTATGTGTCTTTTTCACCTAGTTCATTGTAGTTATTGGTTTCGAGTGTCAGACTTGCGAAAATTTAGATGGTTTCTCAACCATTCCTTAACTTCAAACTCCCATATCTCGCGAACGGATTGACGAACTCGAGAAATTCCTGTTGCATCTGAAAATAGAAACTCGCCCGATTGCAAGGGTATGTGTTCTTTTCCCCTAGGCCATTCCAGTTATTCGTTTCTAGCATCAGAATTGCGAAAATTTTGATGGTTCCTTAACCATTCCTTAACTGCAAACTCCCATATCTCGCGAACGGATTGACGAACTCGAGAAATTCCTGCTGCATCTGAAATTAGAAACTCGCCCGATTACCAAGGTATGTGTATTTTTCCCCTAGGCCTTTGTATTTATTGGTTTCGAGTATCAGACTTGCGAAAATTTTGATGGTTTCTCAACCATTCCTTAACTTCAAACTCCCATACCTCGCGAACGGATTGACGAACTCGAGAAATTCCTGTTGCATCTGAAAGCAGAAGCTCGCCCGATTACATCGGTATGTGTATTTTTGCCCTAGGCAATAGCAGTTATTGGTTTCGAGTATCAGACTTGCGAAAATTTTGATGGTTCCTTAACGATTCCTTAACTTCAAACTCCCACATCTCGCGAACGGGTTGACGAACTGGAGAAATTCCTGTTGCATCTGAAAGTAGAAACTCGCCCGATTACAACGGTGTGTGTGCTTTTCCCCTAGTCCATTCCAGTTATTCGTTTCTTGCATCAGAATTGCGAAAATTTTGATTGTTTCTCAACCATCCCTTAACTCCAAACTCCGATATTTCGCGAACGGATTGACGAATCCGAAAAATTTCTGTTGCATCTGAAAGTAGAAACCCTCCTGATTACAAAGGTATGTGTTCTTTTCCCCTAGGCCATTCCAGTTATACATTTCTAGCATCATAATTGCGAAAATTTTGATGGTTTCTCAAACGTCTCTTAACTCCAAGCTCCCATATCTCGCGAACGGATTGACGAACTCGAGAAATTCCTGTTGCATCTGAAAGTAGAAACTCGCCCGATTACAATGGTGTGTGTACTTTTCCCCTAGGCAATTGTAGTTATTGGTTTCGAGTATCAGACTTGCGAAGATTTTGATGGTTTCTCAACCATTCCTTAACTTCACACTCCCATATCTCACGAACGGATTGACGATCTCGAGAAGTTCCTGTTGCATCTGAAAGCAGATACTCGCCCGATTACAACGGTCTGTGTATTTTTCCCCTAGGACATTGTAGTTATTGTTTTCGAGAATCAGACTTGCGAAAATTTTGATGGTTTCTCAACCATTCCTTAACTTCAAACTCCCACATCTCGCGAACGGGTTGACGAGCTGGAGAAATTCCTGTTGCATCTGAAAGTAGAAACTCGCCCGATTACAACGGTGTGTGTGCGTTTCCCCTAGTCCATTCCAGTTATTCGTTTCTTGCATCAGAATTGCGAAAATTTTGATTGTTTCTCAACCATCTCTTAATTCCAAACTCCGATATTTCGCGAACGGATTGACGAATCCGAAAAATTTCTGTTGCATCTGAAAGTAGAAACCCTCCCGATTACAAAGGTATGTGTTCTTTTCCCCTAGGCCATTCCAGTTATTCATTTCTAGCATCAGAATTGCGAAAATTTTGATGGTTTCTCAAACGTCTCTTAACTCCAAACTCCCATATCTCGCGAACGGATTGACGAACTCGAGAAATTCCTGTTGCATCTGAAAGTAGAAACTCGCCCGATTACAATGGTGTGTGTACTTTTCCCCTAGGCAATTGTAGTTATTGGTTTCGAGTATCAGACTTGCGAAAATTTTGATGGTTTCTCAACCATTCCTTAACTTCAAACCACCATATCTCGCGAACGGATTGACGAACTCTAGAAATTCCTGTTGCATCTGAAAGCAGAAACTCGCCCGATTACAATGGTATGTGTATTTTTGCCCTAGGCCATAGTAGATATTGGTTTCGAGTATCAGGCTGGCGCAAATTTTGATGGTTTCTCAACCATTCCTTAACTTCACACTCCCATATCTCGCGAACGGATTGACGATCTCGAGAAGTTCCTGTTGCATCTGAAAGCAGATACTCGCCCGATTACAACGGTCTGTGTATTTTTCCCCAAGGTCATAGTAGTTATTGGTTTCGAGTATCAGACTTGCGAAAATTTTGATGGTTTCTCAACCATTCCTTAACTTCAAACTCCCATATCTCGCGAACGGATTAACGAACTCGAGAAATTCCTGCTGCCTCTGAAATTAGAAACTCGCCCGATTACCAAGGTATGTGTATTTTTCCCCTAGGCCTTTGTAGTTATTGGTTTCGATTATCAGACTTGCGAAGATTTTGATGGTTTCTCAACCATTCCTTAACTTCAAAAACCCATATCTCGCGAACGGATTGACGAACTCGAGAAATTCCTGTTGCATCTGAAAGCAGAAGCTCGCCCGATTACAACGGTATGTGTATTTTTGCCCTAGGCAATAGGAGTTATTGGTTTCGAGTATCAGACTTGCGAAAATTTTGATGGTTTCTCATCCATTCCTTAAGTTCTAACTCCCATATCTCGCGAACGGATTGACGAACACGAGATACTCCTGTTGCATCTGAAAGTAGAAACTCGCCCCATTACAATGGTGTGTGTACTTTTACCCTAGGCCATTGTAGTTGTTGGTTTCGAGTGTCAGACTTGCGAAAATTTTGATGGTTTCTCAACCATTCCTTAACTTCAAAATCCCATATCTCGCGAACGGATTAACGAACTCGAGAAGTTCCTGTTGCATCTGAAAGTAGAAACTCGCACGATTAGAATGGTGTGTGTACTTTTCCCCTAGGCCGGTCCAGTTATTGGTTTCGAGTGTCAGACTTGTGAAAATTTTGATGGTTTCTCAAGCATTCCTGAACTTCAAAATCCCATATATCGCGTACGGAATAACGAACTCGAGAGGTTCCTGTTGCATCTGAAAGTAGAAACTCTCCCGATTACAACGCTATGTGTACCTTTCCCCTAGGCCATTCCAGTTATTCGTTTCTAGCATCAGAATTGCGAAAAATTTGACGGTTTCTCAACTATCTCTTAACTCCAAACTCCGATATTTCGCGAACGGATTGACGAATCCGAAAAATTTTTGTTGCATCTGAAAGTAGAAACACGCCCGGTTACAATGGTGTGTGTACTTTTCCCCTAGGCCGTTCCAGTTAATTGTTTCGTGTATCAGACTTGCGAAAATTTAGATGGTTTCTCAACCATTCCTTAACTTCAAACTCCCATATCTCGCGAACGGATTGACGAACTCGAGAAATTCCTGCTGCATCTGAAAGCAGAAAGTCGCCCGATTACAACGGTATGTGTCTTTTTCACCTAGTTCATTGTAGTTATTGGTTTCGAGTGTCAGACTTGCGAAAATTTAGATGGTTTCTCAACCATTCCTTAACTTCAAACTCCCATATCTCGCGAACGGATTGACGAACTCGAGAAATTCCTGTTGCATCTGAAAATAGAAACTCGCCCGATTGCAAGGGTATGTGTTCTTTTCCCCTAGGCCATTCCAGTTATTCGTTTCTAGCATCAGAATTGCGAAAATTTTGATGGTTCCTTAACCATTCCTTAACTGCAAACTCCCATATCTCGCGAACGGATTGACGAACTCGAGAAATTCCTGCTGCATCTGAAATTAGAAACTCGCCCGATTACCAAGGTATGTGTATTTTTCCCCTAGGCCTTTGTATTTATTGGTTTCGAGTATCAGACTTGCGAAAATTTTGATGGTTTCTCAACCATTCCTTAACTTCAAACTCCCATACCTCGCGAACGGATTGACGAACTCGAGAAATTCCTGTTGCATCTGAAAGCAGAAGCTCGCCCGATTACATCGGTATGTGTATTTTTGCCCTAGGCAATAGCAGTTATTGGTTTCGAGTATCAGACTTGCGAAAATTTTGATGGTTCCTTAACGATTCCTTAACTTCAAACTCCCACATCTCGCGAACGGGTTGACGAACTGGAGAAATTCCTGTTGCATCTGAAAGTAGAAACTCGCCCGATTACAACGGTGTGTGTGCTTTTCCCCTAGTCCATTCCAGTTATTCGTTTCTTGCATCAGAATTGCGAAAATTTTGATTGTTTCTCAACCATCCCTTAACTCCAAACTCCGATATTTCGCGAACGGATTGACGAATCCGAAAAATTTCTGTTGCATCTGAAAGTAGAAACCCTCCTGATTACAAAGGTATGTGTTCTTTTCCCCTAGGCCATTCCAGTTATACATTTCTAGCATCATAATTGCGAAAATTTTGATGGTTTCTCAAACGTCTCTTAACTCCAAGCTCCCATATCTCGCGAACGGATTGACGAACTCGAGAAATTCCTGTTGCATCTGAAAGTAGAAACTCGCCCGATTACAATGGTGTGTGTACTTTTCCCCTAGGCAATTGTAGTTATTGGTTTCGAGTATCAGACTTGCGAAGATTTTGATGGTTTCTCAACCATTCCTTAACTTCACACTCCCATATCTCACGAACGGATTGACGATCTCGAGAAGTTCCTGTTGCATCTGAAAGCAGATACTCGCCCGATTACAACGGTCTGTGTATTTTTCCCCTAGGACATTGTAGTTATTGTTTTCGAGAATCAGACTTGCGAAAATTTTGATGGTTTCTCAACCATTCCTTAACTTCAAACTCCCACATCTCGCGAACGGGTTGACGAGCTGGAGAAATTCCTGTTGCATCTGAAAGTAGAAACTCGCCCGATTACAACGGTGTGTGTGCGTTTCCCCTAGTCCATTCCAGTTATTCGTTTCTTGCATCAGAATTGCGAAAATTTTGATTGTTTCTCAACCATCTCTTAATTCCAAACTCCGATATTTCGCGAACGGATTGACGAATCCGAAAAATTTCTGTTGCATCTGAAAGTAGAAACCCTCCCGATTACAAAGGTATGTGTTCTTTTCCCCTAGGCCATTCCAGTTATTCATTTCTAGCATCAGAATTGCGAAAATTTTGATGGTTTCTCAAACGTCTCTTAACTCCAAACTCCCATATCTCGCGAACGGATTGACGAACTCGAGAAATTCCTGTTGCATCTGAAAGTAGAAACTCGCCCGATTACAATGGTGTGTGTACTTTTCCCCTAGGCAATTGTAGTTATTGGTTTCGAGTATCAGACTTGCGAAAATTTTGATGGTTTCTCAACCATTCCTTAACTTCAAACCACCATATCTCGCCCACGGATTGACGAACTCTAGAAATTCCTGTTGCATCTGAAAGCAGAAACTAGCCCGATTACAATGGTATGTGTATTTTTGCCCTAGGCCATAGTAGATATTGGTTTCGAGTATCAGGCTTGCGCAAATTTTGATGGTTTCTCAACCATTCCTTAACTTCACACTCCCATATCTCGCGAACGGATTGACGATCTCGAGAAGTTCCTGTTGCATCTGAAAGCAGATACTCGCCCGATTACAACGGTCTGTGTATTTTTCCCCAAGGTCATAGTAGTTATTGGTTTCGAGTATCAGACTTGCGAAAATTTTGATGGTTTCTCAACCATTCCTTAACTTCAAACTCCCATATCTCGCGAACGGATTAACGAACTCGAGAAATTCCTGCTGCCTCTGAAATTAGAAACTCGCCCGATTACCAAGGTATGTGTATTTTTCCCCTAGGCCTTTGTAGTTATTGGTTTCGAGTATCAGACTTGCGAAGATTTTGATGGTTTCTCAACCATTCCTTAACTTCAAAAACCCATATCTCGCGAACGGATTGACGAACTCGAGAAATTCCTGTTGCATCTGAAAGCAGAAGCTCGCCCGATTACAACGGTATGTGTATTTTTGCCCTAGGCAATAGGAGTTATTGGTTTCGAGTATCAGACTTGCGAAAATTTTGATGGTTTCTCATCCATTCCTTAAGTTCTAACTCCCATATCTCGCGAACGGATTGACGAACACGAGATACTCCTGTTGCATCTGAAAGTAGAAACTCGCCCCATTACAATGGTGTGTGTACTTTTACCCTAGGCCATTGTAGTTGTTGGTTTCGAGTGTCAGACTTGCGAAAATTTTGATGGTTTCTCAACCATTCCTTAACTTCAAAATCCCATATCTCGCGAACGGATTAACGAACTCGAGAAGTTCCTGTTGCATCTGAAAGTAGAAACTCGCACGATTAGAATGGTGTGTGTACTTTTCCCCTAGGCCGGTCCAGTTATTGGTTTCGAGTGTCAGACTTGTGAAAATTTTGATGGTTTCTCAAGCATTCCTGAACTTCAAAATCCCATATATCGCGTACGAAATAACGAACTCGAGAGGTTCCTGTTGCATCTGAAAGTAGAAACTCTCCCGATTACAACGCTATGTGTACCTTTCCCCTAGGCCATTCCAGTTATTCGTTTCTAGCATCAGAATTGCGAAAAATTTGACGGTTTCTCAACTATCTCTTAACTCCAAACTCCGATATTTCGCGAACGGATTGACGAATCCGAAAAATTTCTGTTGCATCTGAAAGTAGAAACACGCCCGGTTACAATGGTGTGTGTACTTTTCCCCTAGGCCGTTCCAGTTAATTGTTTCGAGTATCAGACTTGCGAAAATTTAGATGGTTTCTCAACCATTCCTTAACTTCAAACTCCCATATCTCGCGAACGGATTGACGAACTCGAGAAATTCCTGCTGCATCTGAAAGCAGAAAGTCGCCCGATTACAACGGTATGTGTCTTTTTCACCTAGTTCATTGTAGTTATTGGTTTCGAGTGTCAGACTTGCGAAAATTTAGATGGTTTCTCAACCATTCCTTAACTTCAAACTCCCATATCTCGCGAACGGATTGACGAACTCGAGAAATTCCTGTTGCATCTGAAAATAGAAACTCGCCCGATTGCAAGGGTATGTGTTCTTTTCCCCTAGGCCATTCCAGTTATTCGTTTCTAGCATCAGAATTGCGAAAATTTTGATGGTTCCTTAACCATTCCTTAACTGCAAACTCCCATATCTCGCGAACGGATTGACGAACTCGAGAAATTCCTGCTGCATCTGAAATTAGAAACTCGCCCGATTACCAAGGTATGTGTATTTTTCCCCTAGGCCTTTGTATTTATTGGTTTCGAGTATCAGACTTGCGAAAATTTTGATGGTTTCTCAACCATTCCTTAACTTCAAACTCCCATACCTCGCGAACGGATTGACGAACTCGAGAAATTCCTGTTGCATCTGAAAGCAGAAGCTCGCCCGATTACATCGGTATGTGTATTTTTGCCCTAGGCAATAGCAGTTATTGGTTTCGAGTATCAGACTTGCGAAAATTTTGATGGTTCCTTAACGATTCCTTAACTTCAAACTCCCACATCTCGCGAACGGGTTGACGAACTGGAGAAATTCCTGTTGCATCTGAAAGTAGAAACTCGCCCGATTACAACGGTGTGTGTGCTTTTCCCCTAGTCCATTCCAGTTATTCGTTTCTTGCATCAGAATTGCGAAAATTTTGATTGTTTCTCAACCATCCCTTAACTCCAAACTCCGATATTTCGCGAACGGATTGACGAATCCGAAAAATTTCTGTTGCATCTGAAAGTAGAAACCCTCCTGATTACAAAGGTATGTGTTCTTTTCCCCTAGGCCATTCCAGTTATACATTTCTAGCATCATAATTGCGAAAATTTTGATGGTTTCTCAAACGTCTCTTAACTCCAAGCTCCCATATCTCGCGAACGGATTGACGAACTCGAGAAATTCCTGTTGCATCTGAAAGTAGAAACTCGCCCGATTACAATGGTGTGTGTACTTTTCCCCTAGGCAATTGTAGTTATTGGTTTCGAGTATCAGACTTGCGAAGATTTTGATGGTTTCTCAACCATTCCTTAACTTCACACTCCCATATCTCACGAACGGATTGACGATCTCGAGAAGTTCCTGTTGCATCTGAAAGCAGATACTCGCCCGATTACAACGGTCTGTGTATTTTTCCCCTAGGACATTGTAGTTATTGTTTTCGAGAATCAGACTTGCGAAAATTTTGATGGTTTCTCAACCATTCCTTAACTTCAAACTCCCACATCTCGCGAACGGGTTGACGAGCTGGAGAAATTCCTGTTGCATCTGAAAGTAGAAACTCGCCCGATTACAACGGTGTGTGTGCGTTTCCCCTAGTCCATTCCAGTTATTCGTTTCTTGCATCAGAATTGCGAAAATTTTGATTGTTTCTCAACCATCTCTTAATTCCAAACTCCGATATTTCGCGAACGGATTGACGAATCCGAAAAATTTCTGTTGCATCTGAAAGTAGAAACCCTCCCGATTACAAAGGTATGTGTTCTTTTCCCCTAGGCCATTCCAGTTATTCATTTCTAGCATCAGAATTGCGAAAATTTTGATGGTTTCTCAAACGTCTCTTAACTCCAAACTCCCATATCTCGCGAACGGATTGACGAACTCGAGAAATTCCTGTTGCATCTGAAAGTAGAAACTCGCCCGATTACAATGGTGTGTGTACTTTTCCCCTAGGCAATTGTAGTTATTGGTTTCGAGTATCAGACTTGCGAAAATTTTGATGGTTTCTCAACCATTCCTTAACTTCAAACCACCATATCTCGCCCACGGATTGACGAACTCTAGAAATTCCTGTTGCATCTGAAAGCAGAAACTCGCCCGATTACAATGGTATGTGTATTTTTGCCCTAGGCCATAGTAGATATTGGTTTCGAGTATCAGGCTTGCGCAAATTTTGATGGTTTCTCAACCATTCCTTAACTTCACACTCCCATATCTCGCGAACGGATTGACGATCTCGAGAAGTTCCTGTTGCATCTGAAAGCAGATACTCGCCCGATTACAACGGTCTGTGTATTTTTCCCCAAGGTCATAGTAGTTATTGGTTTCGAGTATCAGACTTGCGAAAATTTTGATGGATTCTCATCCATTCCTTAAGTTCTAACTCCCATATCTCGCGAACGGATTGACGAACACGAGATACTCCTGTTGCATCTGAAAGTAGAATCTCGCCCCATTACAATGGTGTGTGTACTTTTACCCTATGCCATTCTAGTTATTCGTATCCAGCATCAGAATTGTGAAATTTTTAATGGTTTCTCAACCATTCCTTAAGTTCAAACTCCCAAATCTCGCGAACGGATTGGCGAACTCGAGAAATTCCTGTTTCATCTGGAAGCAGAAACTCTCCCGATTACAATGGTGTGTGTACTTTTACCCTAGGCCATTCCAGTTATTGGTTTCGTGTATCAGACTTGCGAGAGTTTTCATGGTTTCTCAACCATTCCTTGACTTCAAACTACCATATCTCGCGAACGGATTGACGAACTCAAGATATTCCTGTTGCATCTGAAAGCAGAAACTCGCCCGATTACAATGGTATGTGTATTTTTGCCCTAGGCCATTCTAGTTATTCGTATCCAGCATCAAAATTGTGAAATTTTTGATGGTTTCTCAACCATTCCTTAAGTTTAAGCTCCCATATCTCGCGAACGGATTGACGAACTCGAGAAATTCCTGTTGCATCTGAAAGCAGAAACTCGCCCGCTTACAACGGTTTGTGTATTTTTTCCCTAGGCCATTCTAGTTATTGGTTTTGGGTATCAGACCAGCCAAAATTTTGATGGTTTCTCAGACATTCCGTAACTTCAAACTCCCATATCTCGCGAACGGAATGATGAACTCGCGAAATTCCTGTTGCATCTGAAAGTAGAAACTCGCCCGATTACAATGGTATGTGTATTTTTGCCCTAGGCCATAGTAGTTATTGGTTTCAAGTATCAGACTTGCGAAAATTTTGATGGTTTCTCAACCATTCCTTAACTTCACACTCCCATATCTCGCGAACGGATTGACGATCTCGAGAAGTTCCTGTTGCATCTGAAAGCAGATACTCGCCCGATTACAACGGTCTGTGTATTTTTCCCCAAGGTCATAGTAGTTATTGGTTTCGAGTATCAGACCAGCGAAAATTTTGATAGTTTCTCAACCATTCCTTAACTTCAAACTCCCATATCTCGCGAACGGATTGGCGAACTCGAGAAATTCCTGTTGCATCTGAAAGTAGAAAGTCACCCGATTACAAAGCTATGTGTATTTTTCTCCTAGGCCTTTGTAGTTATTGGTTTCGAGTATCAGACATGCGAAAATTTTGATGGTTTCTCAACGATTCCTTAACTGCAAACTCCCATACCTCGCGAACGGATTGGCGAACTCGAGAAATTCCTGTTGCATCTGAAAGTGGAAACTCGCCCGATTACAATGGTGTGTGTACTTTTCCCCTAGGCCATTCCGGTTATTGGTTTCGAGTATCAGACTTGCGAAAATTTTGATGGTTTCTCAACCATTCCTTAACTTCAAACTCCCATATCACTCGAACGGATTGACGAACTCGAGAAATTCCTGTTGCATCTGAAAGTGGAAACTCGCCCGATTACAATGGTGTGTGTACTTTTCCCCTAGGCCATTCCAGTTATTGGTTTCAAGTATCAGACCAGCGAAAATTTTGATGGTTTCTCAAACATTCCGTAACTTCAAACTCCCATATCTCGCGAACGGAAAGACGAACTCGAGAAATTCCTGTTGCATCTGGAAGTGGAAACTCTCCCGATTACAACGGTGTGTGTATTTTTGCCCTAGGCCATAGTAGTTATTGGTTTCGAGTATCAGATTTGCGCAAATTTTGATGTTTTCTCAACCATTCCGTAACTTCAAACTCCCATATCTCGCGAACGGAATGACGAACTCGAGAAATTTCTGCTGTATCTGAAAGTAGAAACTCGCCCGATTACAACGGTGTGTGAACTTTTCCCCTAGGCCATTCCAGAAATTGGTTTCGAGTATCAGACTTGCGAAAATTTTGATGGTTTCTCAACCGTCTCTTAACTCCAAACTCCCATATCTCGCGAATGGATTGACGAACTCGAAAAATTCCTGTTGCATCTGAAAGTAAAAACTCGCCCCATTACAATGGTGTGTGTACTTTTCCCCTAGGCCATTGTAGTTATTGGTTTCGAGTATCAGACTTGCGAAAATTTTGATTGAATCTCAACCATTCCTTAACTTCAAACTCCCATATCTCGCGAACGGATTGACGAACTCGAGATATTCATGTTGCATCTGAAAGTAGAAACTCGCCCGATTACAACGGTGTGTGTACTTTTCTCCTAGGCCATTCCAGTTATTGGTTTCGAGTATCAAACTTGCGAAAATTTTGATGGTTTCTCAACCATTCCTTAAATTCATACTCCCATGTCTCGCGAATGGATTGATACACTCGAGAAGTTCCTGTTGCATCTGAAAGCAGATACTCGCCCGATTACAATGGCATGTGTATTTTTGCCCTAGGCCATAGTAGTTATTGGTTTCAAGTATCAGACTTGCGAAAATTTTGATGGTTTCTCAACCATTCCTTAAGTTCACACTCCCATATCTCGCGAACGGATTGACGATCTCGAGAAGTTCCTGTTGCATCTGAAAGCAGATACTCTTCCGATTACAACGGTCTGTGTATTTTTCCCCTAGGTCATTGTAGTTATTGTTTTCGAGAATCAGACTTGCGAAAATTTTGATGGTTTCTCAACCATTCCTTAACTTCAAACTCCCACATCTCGCGAACGGTTTGACGCACTGGAGAAATTCCTGTTGCATCTGAAAGTAGAAACTCGCCCAATTACAACGGTGTGTGTGCTTTTCCCCTAGTCCATTCCAGTTATTCGTTTCTTGCATCAGAATTGCGAAAATTTTGATTGTTTCTCAACCATCTCTTAACTCCAAACTCCGATATTTCGCGAACGGATTGACGAATCCGAAAAATTTCTGTCGCATCTGAAAGTAGAAACACTCCCGATTACAATGGTATGTGTTCTTTTCCCCTAGGCCATTCCAGTTATTCATTTCTAGCATCAGAATTGCGAAAATTTTGATGGTTTCTCATACGTCTCTTAATTCCAAACTCCCATATCTCGCGAACGGATTGACGAACTCGAGAAATTCCTGTTGCATCTGAAAGTAGAAACTCGCCCGATTACAATGGTGTGTGAACTTTTCCCCTAGGCAATTGTAGTTATTGGTTTCGAGTATCAGACTTGCGAAAATTTTGATGGTTTCTCAACGATTCCTTAACTTCAAACTCCCATACCTCGCGAACGGATTGGCGAACTCGAGAAATTCCTGTTGCATCTGAATGCAGAAACTCGCCCGATTACAATGGTGTGTGTACTTTTCCCCTAGGCCATTACAGTTATTGGTTTGGAGTATCAGACTTGCGAAAATTTTGATGGTTTCTCAACGATTCCTTAACTTCAAACTCCCATACCTCGCGAACGGATTGGCGAACTCGAGAAATTCCTGTTGCATCTGAATGCAGAAACTCGCCCGATTACAATGGTGTGTGTACTTTTCCCCTTGGCCATTCCAGTTATTGGTTTCGAGTATCAAAATTGCGAAAATTTTGATGGTTTCTCAACCATTCCTTAACTTCAAACACCCATATCTCTCGAACGGATTGACGAACTCGAGAAATTCCTGTTGCATCTGAAAGTGGAAATTCGCCCGATTACAATGGTGTGTGTACTTTTCCCCTAGGCCATTGTAGTTATTGGTTTCGAGTATCAGACTTGCGAAAATTTTGATTGATTCTCAACCATTCCTTTAATTCAAACTCCCATGTCTCGCGAATGGATTGATGAACTCGAGAAATTCCTGTTGCATCTGAAAGTAGAAACTCGCCCGATTACAATGGTGTGTGTTCTTTTCCCCTAGGCCATTCCAGTTATTGGATTCGAGTATCAGAATTGCGAAAATTTTGATGGTTTCTCATCCATTCCTTAACTTCTAACTCCCATATCTCGCGAACAGATTGACGAACTCGAGAAATTCCTGTTGCATCTGAAAGTAGAAACTCGCCCGATTACAATGGTGTGTAACTTTTCCCTTAGGCCATTCCAGTTATTGGTTTCGAGAATCAGAATTGCGAAAATTTTGATGGTTTCTCAACCATTCCTTAACTTCAAACTCCCATATCTCTCGAACGGATTGACGAACTCGAGAAATTCCTGTTGCATCTGAAAGTGGAAACTCGCCCGATTACAATGGTATGTGTTCTTTTCCCATAGGCCATTCCAGTTATTCGTTTCTAGCATCAGAATTGCGAAAATTTTGATGGTTTCTCAACCGTCTCTTAACTCCAAACTACTATATCTCGCGAATGGATTGACGAACTCGAGAAATTCCTGTTGCATCTGAAAGTAGATACTCGCCCCATTACAATGGTGTGCGTACTTTTCCCGTAGGCCATTGTAGTTATTGGTTTCGAGTATCAGACTTGCGAAAATTTTGATGGTTTCTCAACCATTCCTTAACTTCAAACACCCATATCTCGCGAACGGATTGACGAACTCGAGATATTCCTGTTGCATCTGAAAGTAGAAACCCGCCCGATTACAAAGCTATGTGTATTTGTCCCCTAGGCCTTTGTAGTTATTGGTTTCGAGTATCAGACTTGCGAAAATTTTGATGGTTTCTCAACGATTCCTTAACTTCAAACTCCCATACCTCGCGAACGGATTGGCGAACTCGAGAAATTCCTGTTGCATCTGAATGCAGAAACTCGCCCGATTACAATGGTGTGTGTACTTTTCCTCTAGTCCATTCCAGTTATTGGTTTCGAGTATCATACTTGCGAAAATTTTGATGGTTTCTCAACGATTCCTTAACTTCAAACCACCATATCTCGCAAACGGATTGACGAACTCGAGAAATTCCTGTTGCATCTGAAAGCAGAAACTCGCCCGATTACAATGGTATGTGTATTTTTGCCCTAGGCCATAGTAGATATTGGTTTCGGGTATCAGACTTGCGCAAATTTTGATGGTTTCACAACCATTCCTTAATTTCAAACTCCCATATCCCGCAAACGGATTGACGAACTCGAGAAGTTCCTGTTGCATCTGAAAGTAGAAACTCGCCCGATTACAATGGTGTGTGTACTTTTCCCCTGGGCCATTCCAGTCATTGGTTTCGAGTATCAGACTTGAGAAAATTTTGATGTTTTCTCAACCATTCCGTAACTTCAAACTCCCATATCTCGCGAAGGGATTGACGAACTCGATATGCTCCTGTTGCATCTGAAAGCAGAAACTCGCCCGATCACAACGGTATGTGTATTTTTGCCCTAGGCAATAGTAGTTATTGGTTTCGAGTATCAGACTTGCGAAAATTTTGATGGTTTCTCAACCATTCCTTAATATCAAACTCCCATATCCCGCAAACGGATTGACGAACTCGAGAAATTCCTGTTGCATCTGAAAGCAGAAACTCGCCCGATTACAACGGTATGTGTATTTTTGCTCTGGGCAATAGTAGTTATTGGTTTCTAGTATCAGACTTGCGAAAATTTTGATGGTTTCTCAATCATTCCTTAACTTCAAACTTCCATATCTCGCGAACGGATTGACGAACTCGAGAAATTCCTGTTGCATATGAAAGCAGAAACTCGCCCGACTACAAAGCTATGTGTATAATTGCCCTACGAAATAGTAGTTATTGGTTTCGAGTATCAGACTTGCGAAAATTTTGATGGTTTCTCAACCATTCCATAAGTTCAAACTTCCAAATCTCGCGAACGGATTGGCGAACTCGAGAAATTCCTGTTGCATCTGGAAGCAGAAACTCGCCCGATCACAATGGTATGTGTATTTTTGCCCTAGGCCATAGTAGTTATTGGTTTCGAGTATCAGACTTGCGAAAATTTTGATGGTTTCTCAACCATTCCTTAACTTCAAACTCCCATATCTCGCGAACGGATTGACGAACCCGAGATATTCCTGTTGCATATGAAAGTAGAAACTCGCGCGATTACAATGGTATGTGTATTTTTTCCCTATGCCATTCTAGTTATTCGTATCCAGCATCAGAATTGTGAAATTTTTGATGGTTTCTCAAACATTCCTTAAGTTCAAACTCCCAAATCTCGCGAACGGATTGGCAAACTCGAGAAATTCCTGTTGCATCTGGAAGCAGAAACTCGCCCGATTACAATGGTATGTGTATTTTTGCCCTAGGCCATTGTAGTTATTGGTTTCGAGTATCAGACTTGCGAAAATTTTGATGGTTTCTCAACCATTCCTTAAGTTTAAACTCCCATATCTCGCGAACGGATTGACGAACTCGAGAAATTACTGTTGCATCTGAAAGCAGAAACTCGCCCGCTTACAACGGTATGTGTATTTTTGCTCTAGGCAATAGTAGTTATTGGTTTCTAGTATCAGACTTGCGAAAATTTTGATGGTTTCTCAACCATTCCTTAACTTCAAACTCCCACATCTCGCGAACGGATTGACTAACTGGAGAAATTCCTGTTGCATCTGATAGTAGAAACTCGCCCGATTACAATGGTGTGTGTACTTTTCCCCTAGGCCATTCCAGTTATAGGTTTCAAGTATCATACCAGCGAAAATTTTGATGGTTTCTCAAACATTCCGTAACTTCAAACTCCAATATCTCGCGAACGGAATGACGAACTCGAGAAATTCCTGTTGCATCTGAAAGTAGAAACTCGCCCGATTACAATGGAGTGTGTACTTTTCCCCTAGGCCATTCCAGTTATTGGTTTCGAGTTTCAGACCAGCGAAAATTTTGATAGTTTCTCAACCATTCCTTAACTTCAAACTCCCATATCTCGCGAACGGATTCACGAACTCGAGAAATTCCTGTTGCATCTGAAAGTAGAAAGTCACCCGATTACAAAGCTATGTGTATTTTTCCCCTAGGCCTCTGTAGTTATTGGTTTCGAGTATCAGACTTGCGAAAATTTTGATGGTTTCTCAACGATTCCTTAACTGCAAACTCCCATACCTCGCGAACGGATTGGCGAACTCGAGAAATTCCTGTTGCATCTGAAAGTGGAAACTCGCCCGATCACAATGTTGTGTGTACTTTTCCCCTAGGCCATTCCAGTTATTGGTTTCGAGTATCAGACTTGCGAAAATTTTGATGGTTTCTCAACCATTCCTTAACTTCAAACTCCCATATCTCGCGAACGGGTTGACGAACTCTAGAACTTCCTGTTGCATCTGAAAGTAGAAACTCGCCCGATTACAATGGTGTGTACTTTTCCCTTAGGCCATTCCAGTTATTGGTTTCGAGAATCAGACTTGCGAAAATTTTGATGGTTTCTCAACCATTCCTTAACTTCAAACTCCCACATCTCGCGAACGGGTTGACGAACTGGAGAAATTCCTGTTGCATCTGAAAGTAGAAACTCGCCCGATTACAACGGTGTGTGTGCTTTTCCCCTAGTCCATTCTAGTTATTCGTTTCTAGCATCAGAATTGCGAAAATTTTGATGGTTTCTCAACCATCTCTTAACTCCAAACTCCGATATTTCGCGAACGGATTGACGAAACCGAAAAATTTCTGTTGCATCTGAATGTAGAAACTCTCCCGATTACAAAGGTATGTGTTCTTTTCCCCTAGGCCATTCCAGTTATTCGTTTCTAGCATCAGAATTGCGAAAATTTTGATGGTTTCTCAACCGTCTCTTAACTCCAAACTCCTATATCTCGCGAATGGATTGACGAACACGAGAAATTCCTGTTGCATCTGAAAGTAGAAACTCGCCCCATTACAATGGTGTGCGTACTTTTCCCGTAGGCCAATGTAGTTATTGGTTTCGAGTATCAGACTTGCGAAAATTTTGATGGTTTCTCAACCATTCCTTAACTTCAAACACCCATATCTCGCGAACGGATTGACGAACTCGAGATATTCCTGTTGCATCTGAAAGTAGAAACTCGCCCGATTACAAAGCTATGTGTATTTTTCCCCTAGGCCTTTGTAGTTATTGGTTTCGAGTATCAGACTTGCGAAAATTTTGATGGTTTCTCAACGATTCCTTAACTTCAAACTCCCATACCTCGCGAACGGATTGGCGAACTCGAGAAATTCCTGTTGCATCTGAATGCAGAAACTCGCCCGATTACAATGGTGTGTGTACTTTTCCCCTAGGCCATTACAGTTATTGGTTTGGAGTATCAGACTTGCGAAAATTTTGATGGTTTCTCAACGATTCCTTAACGTCAAACTCCCATACCTCGCGAACGGATTGGCGAACTCGAGAAATTCCTGTTGCATCTGAATGCAGAAACTCGCCCGATTACAATGGTGTGTGTACTTTTCCCCTTGGCCATTCCAGTTATTGGTTTCGAGTATCAGAATTGCGAAAATTTTGATGGTTTCTCAACCATTCCTTAACTTCAAACTCCCATATCTCTCGAACGGATTTACGAACTCGAGAAATTCCTGTTGCATCTGAAAGTGGAAATTCGCCCGATTACAATGGTGTGTGTACTTTTCCCCTAGGCCATTGTAGTTATTGGTTTCGAGTATCAGACTTGCGAAAATTTTGATTGATTCTCAACCATTCCTTAAATTCAAACTCCCATGTCTCGCGAATGGATTGATGAACTCGAGAAATTCCTGTTGCATCTGAAAGTAGAAACTCGCCCGATAACAATGGTGTGTGTTCTTTTCCCCTAGGCCATTCCAGTTATTGGTTTCGAGTATCAGAATTGCGAAAATTTTGATGGTTTCTCATCCATTCCTTAACTTCTAACTCCCATATCTCGCGAACAGATTGACGAATTCGAGAAATTCCTGTTGCATCTGAAAGTAGAAACTCGCCCGATTACAATGGTGTGTACTTTTCCCTTAGGCCATTCCAGTTATTGGTTTCGAGAATCAGACTTGCGAAAATTTTGATGGTTTCTCAACGATTCCTTAACTTCAAACTCCCATACCTCGCGAACGGATTGACGATCTCGAGTAGTTCCTGTTGCATCTGAAAGCAGATACTCTCCCGATTACAACGGTCTGTGTATTTTTCCCCTAGGTCATTGTAGTTATTGGTTTCGAGTATCAAACTTGCGAAAATTTTGATGGCTTCTCAACCATTCCTTAACTTCTAACTCCCATATCTTGCGAACGGATTGACGAACTCGAGAAATTCCTGTTGCATCTGAAAGTAGAAACTGGCCCGACTACAATGGTGTGTGTACTTTTCCCCTAGGCCATTCTAGTTATTGGTTTTGGGTATCAGACCAGCGAAAATTTTGATGGTTTCTCAAACATTCCGTAACTTCAAACTCCCATATCTCGCGAACGGATTGACGAACTCGAGAAATTCCCGTTGCATCTGAAAGTAGAGACTCTCGCGATTACAACGGTATGTGTATTTTTCCCCTAGGCCATTGTAGTTATTGGTTTCGAGTATCAGACTTGCGAAAATTTTGATGGTTTCTCAACCACTCCTTAACTTCAAACTCCCTAATCTCGCGAACGGATTGACGAACACGAGAAATTCCTGTTGCATCTGAAAGTGGAAACTCGCCCGATTTCAATGGTGTGTGTACTTTTCCCCTAGGCCATTCCAGTTGTTGGTTTCGAGTATCAGACTTGCGAAAATTTTGATGGTTTCTCAACGATTCCTTAAATTCAAACTCCCATACCTCGCGAACGGATTGGCGAACTCGAGAAATTCCTGTTGCATCTGAAAGTAGAAGCTCTCCCGATTACAACGGTATGTGTATTTTTCCCCTAAGCTTTTGTTGTTATTGGTTTCGAGTATCAGACTTGCGAAACTTTTGATGGTTTCTCAACCATTCCTTAACTTCAAACTGCCATATCTCGCGAACGGATTGACGAACTCGAGAAATTCCTGTTGCATTTGAAAGTAGAAACTTGCCCGATTACAATGGTGTGTGTACTTTTCCCCTAGGCCATTCCAGTTATTGGTTTCGAGTTTCAGACCAGCGAAAATTTTGATAGTTTCTCAACCATTCCTTAACTTCAAACTCCCATATCTCGCGAACGGATTCACGAACTCGAGAAATTCCTGTTGCATCTGAAAGTAGAAAGTCACCCGATTACAAAGCTATGTGTATTTTTCCCCTAGGCCTCTGTAGTTATTGGTTTCGAGTATCAGACTTGCGAAAATTTTGATGGTTTCTCAACGATTCCTTGACTGCAAACTCCCATACCTCGCGAACGGATTGGCGAACTCGAGAAATTCGTGTTGCATCTGAAAGTCGAAACTCGCCCGATCACAATGGTGTGTGTACTTTTCCCCTAGGCCATTCCAGTTATTGGTTTCGAGTATCAGACTTGCGAAAATTTTGATGGTTTCTCAACCATTCCTTAACTTCAAACTCCCATATCTCGCGAACGGGTTGACGAACTCTAGAACTTCCTGTTGCATCTGAAAGTAGAAACTCGCCCGATTACAATGGTGTGTACTTTTCCCTTAGGCCATTCCAGTTATTGGTTTCGAGAATCAGACTTGCGAAAATTTTGATGGTTTCTCAACCATTCCTTAACTTCAAACTCCCACATCTCGCGAACGGGTTGACGAACTGGAGAAATTCCTGTTGCATCTGAAAGTAGAAACTCGCCCGATTACAACGGTGTGTGTGCTTTTCCCCTAGTCCATTCTAGTTATTCGTTTCTAGCATCAGAATTGCGAAAATTTTGATGGTTTCTCAACCGTCTCTTAACTCCAAACTCCTATATCTCGCGAATGGATTGACGAACACGAGAAATTCCTGTTGCATCTGAAAGTAGAAACTCGCCCCATTACACTGGTGTGCGTACTTTTCCCGTAGGCCAATGTAGTTATTGGTTTCGAGTATCAGACTTGCGAAAATTTTGATGGTTTCTCAACGATTCCTTAACTTCAAACTCCCATACCTCGCGAACGGATTGGCGAACTCGAGAAATTCCTGTTGCATCTGAATGCAGAAACTCGCCCGATTACAATGGTGTGTGTACTTTTCCCCTAGGCCATTACAGTTATTGGTTTGGAGTATCAGACTTGCGAAAATTTTGATGGTTTCTCAACGATTCCTTAACTTCAAACTCCCATACCTCGCGAACGGATTGGCGAACTCGAGAAATTCCTGTTGCATCTGAATGCAGAAACTCGCCCGATTACAATGGTGTGTGTACTTTTCCCCTTGGCCATTCCAGTTATTGGTTTCGAGTATCAAAATTGCGAAAATTTTGATGGTTTCTCAACCATTCCTTAACTTCAAACACCCATATCTCTCGAACGGATTGACGAACTCGAGAAATTCCTGTTGCATCTGAAAGTGGAAATTCGCCCGATTACAATGGTGTGTGTACTTTTCCCCTAGGCCATTGTAGTTATTGGTTTCGAGTATCAGACTTGCGAAAATTTTGATTGATTCTCAACCATTCCTTTAATTCAAACTCCCATGTCTCGCGAATGGATTGATGAACTCGAGAAATTCCTGTTGCATCTGAAAGTAGAAACTCGCCCGATTACAATGGTGTGTGTTCTTTTCCCCTAGGCCATTCCAGTTATTGGATTCGAGTATCAGAATTGCGAAAATTTTGATGGTTTCTCATCCATTCCTTAACTTCTAACTCCCATATCTCGCGAACAGATTGACGAACTCGAGAAATTCCTGTTGCATCTGAAAGTAGAAACTCGCCCGATTACAATGGTGTGTAACTTTTCCCTTAGGCCATTCCAGTTATTGGTTTCGAGAATCAGAATTGCGAAAATTTTGATGGTTTCTCAACCATTCCTTAACTTCAAACTCCCATATCTCTCGAACGGATTGACGAACTCGAGAAATTCCTGTTGCATCTGAAAGTGGAAACTCGCCCGATTACAATGGTATGTGTTCTTTTCCCATAGGCCATTCCAGTTATTCGTTTCTAGCATCAGAATTGCGAAAATTTTGATGGTTTCTCAACCGTCTCTTAACTCCAAACTACTATATCTCGCGAATGGATTGACGAACTCGAGAAATTCCTGTTGCATCTGAAAGTAGATACTCGCCCCATTACAATGGTGTGCGTACTTTTCCCGTAGGCCATTGTAGTTATTGGTTTCGAGTATCAGACTTGCGAAAATTTTGATGGTTTCTCAACCATTCCTTAACTTCAAACACCCATATCTCGCGAACGGATTGACGAACTCGAGATATTCCTGTTGCATCTGAAAGTAGAAACCCGCCCGATTACAAAGCTATGTGTATTTGTCCCCTAGGCCTTTGTAGTTATTGGTTTCGAGTATCAGACTTGCGAAAATTTTGATGGTTTCTCAACGATTCCTTAACTTCAAACTCCCATACCTCGCGAACGGATTGGCGAACTCGAGAAATTCCTGTTGCATCTGAATGCAGAAACTCGCCCGATTACAATGGTGTGTGTACTTTTCCTCTAGTCCATTCCAGTTATTGGTTTCGAGTATCATACTTGCGAAAATTTTGATGGTTTCTCAACGATTCCTTAACTTCAAACTCCCATACCTCGCGAACGGATTGGCGAACTCGAGAAATTCCTGTTGCATCTGAATGCAGAAACTCGCCCGATTACAATGGTGTGTGTACTTTTCCCCTAGGCCATTCCATTTATTGGTTTCGAGTATCAGACTTGCGAAAATTTTGATGGTTTCTCAAGCACTCCTTAACTTCAAACTCCCATATCTCGCGAACGGATTGACGAACTCGAGAAATTCCTGTTGCATCTGAATGCAGAAACTCGCCCGATTACAACGGTATATGTATTTTTGCCCTAGGTTATAGTAGTTATTGGTTTCGAGTATCAGACTCGCGAAAATTTTGATGGTTTCTCAACCATTCCTTAAATTCAAACTCCCATATCTCGCGAACGGATTGACGATCTCGAGAAGTTCCTGTTGCATCTGAAAGCAGATACTCTCCCGATTACAACGGTCTGTGTATTTTTCCCCTAGGTCATTGTAGTTATTGGTTTCGAGTATCAAACTTGCGAAAATTTTGATGGCTTCTCAACCATTCCTTAACTTCTAACTCCCATATCTTGCGAACGGATTGACGAACTCGAGAAATTCCTGTTGCATCTGAAAGTAGAAACTGGCCCGATTACAATGGTGTGTGTACTTTTCCCCTAGGCCATTCTAGTTATTGGTTTTGGGTATCAGACCAGCGAAAATTTTGATGGTTTCTCAAACATTCCGTAACTTCAAACTCCCATATCTCGCGAACGGATTGACGAACTCGAGAAATTCCTGTTGCATCTGAAAGTAGAGACTCTCGCGATTACAACGGTATGTGTATTTTTCCCCTAGGCCATTGTAGTTATTGGTTTCGAGTATCAGACTTGCGAAAATTTTGATGGTTTCTCAACCACTCCTTAACTTCAAACTCCCTAATCTCGCGAACGGATTGACGAACTCGAGAAATTCCTGTTGCATCTGAAAGTGGAAACTCGCCCGATTTCAATGGTGTGTGTACTTTTTCCCTAGGTCATTCCAGTTATTCGTTTCTAGCATCAGAATTGCGAAAATTTTGATGGTTTCTCAATAATTCCTTAACTTCAAACTCCCATATCTCGCGAACGGATTGACGAACTCGAGAAATTCCTGTTGCATCTGAAAGTAGAAACTCGCTCGATTACAAAGGTATGTGTATTTTTCCCCTAGGCCATAGTAGTTATTGGTTTCGAGTATCAGACTTCCGAAAATTGTGATGGTCTCACAACCATTCCTTAACTTCAAACTCCCATATCTCGCGAACGGATTGACGAACTCGAGGAATTCCTGTTGCATCTGAAAGTAGGAACTCGCCCCATTACAATGGTGTGTGTACTTTTCCCCTAGGCCATTCCAGTTATTGGTTTCGAGTATCAGCTTTGCGAAAATTTTAATGGTTTCTCGACCGTTCCTTAATTTCAAACTCCCATATCTCGCGAACGGATTGACGAACTCGAGAAATTCCTGTTGCATCTGAAAGTAGAAACTCGCCCGATTACAAAGGTATGTGTATTTTTCCCCTAGGTCATAGTAGTTATTGGTTTCGAGTATCAGACATCCGAAAATTGTGATGGTCTCACAACCATTCCTTAACTTCAAACTCCCATATCTCGCGAACGGATTGACGAACTCGAGGAATTCCTGTTGCATCTGAAAGTAGAAACTCGCCCCATTACAATGGTGTGTGTACTTTTCCCCTAGGCCATTCCAGTTATTGGTTTCGAGTATCAGACTTGCGAAAATTTTGATGGTTTCTCAACGATTCCTTAACTTCAAACTCCCATACCTCGCGAACGGATTGGCGAACTCGAGAAATTCCTGTTGCATCTGAATGCAGAAACTCGCCCGATTACAATGGTGTGTGTACTTTTCCCCTTGGCCATTCCAGTTATTGGTTTCGAGTATCAAAATTGCGAAAATTTTGATGGTTTCTCAACCATTCCTTAACTTCAAACACCCATATCTCTCGAACGGATTGACGAACTCGAGAAATTCCTGTTGCATCTGAAAGTGGAAATTCGCCCGATTACAATGGTGTGTGTACTTTTCCCCTAGGCCATTGTAGTTATTGGTTTCGAGTATCAGACTTGCGAAAATTTTGATTGATTCTCAACCATTCCTTTAATTCAAACTCCCATGTCTCGCGAATGGATTGATGAACTCGAGAAATTCCTGTTGCATCTGAAAGTAGAAACTCGCCCGATTACAATGGTGTGTGTTCTTTTCCCCTAGGCCATTCCAGTTATTGGATTCGAGTATCAGAATTGCGAAAATTTTGATGGTTTCTCATCCATTCCTTAACTTCTAACTCCCATATCTCGCGAACAGATTGACGAACTCGAGAAATTCCTGTTGCATCTGAAAGTAGAAACTCGCCCGATTACAATGGTGTGTAACTTTTCCCTTAGGCCATTCCAGTTATTGGTTTCGAGAATCAGAATTGCGAAAATTTTGATGGTTTCTCAACCATTCCTTAACTTCAAACTCCCATATCTCTCGAACGGATTGACGAACTCGAGAAATTCCTGTTGCATCTGAAAGTGGAAACTCGCCCGATTACAATGGTATGTGTTCTTTTCCCCTAGGCCATTCCAGCTATTCGTTTCTAGCATCAGAATTGCGAAAATTTTGATGGTTTCTCAACCGTCTCTTAACTCCAAACTACTATATCTCGCGAATGGATTGACGAACTCGAGAAATTCCTGTTGCATCTGAAAGTAGATACTCGCCCCATTACAATGGTGTGCGTACTTTTCCCGTAGGCCAATGTAGTTATTGGTTTCGAGTATCAGACTTGCGAAAATTTTGATGGTTTCTCAACCATTCCTTAACTTCAAACACCCATATCTCGCGAACGGATTGACGAACTCGAGATATTCCTGTTGCATCTGAATGTAGAAACCCGCCCGATTACAAAGCTATGTGTATTTTTCCCCTAGGCCTTTGTAGTTATTGGTTTCGAGTATCAGACTTGCGAAAATTTTGATGGTTTCTCAACGATTCCTTAACTTCAAACTCCCATACCTCGCGAACGGATTGGCGAACTCGAGAAATTCCTGTTGCATCTGAATGCAGAAACTCGCCCGATTGCAATGGTGTGTGTACTTTTCCCCTAGTCCATTCCAGTTATTGGTTTCGAGTATCATACTTGCGAAAATTTTGATGGTTTCTCAACGATTCCTTAACTTCAAACTCCCATACCTCGCGAACGGATTGGCGAACTCGAGAAATTCCTGTTGCATCTGAATGCAGAAACTCGCCCGATTACAATGGTGTGTGTACTTTTCCCCTAGGCCATTCCATTTATTGGTTTCGAGTATCAGACTTGCGAAAATTTTGATGGTTTCTCAAGCACTCCTTAACTTCAAACTCCCATATCTCGCGAACGGATTGACGAACTCGAGAAATTCCTGTTGCATCTGAATGCAGAAACTCGCCCGATTACAACGGTATATGTATTTTTGCCCTAGGTTATAGTAGTTATTGGTTTCGAGTATCAGACTCGCGAAAATTTTGATGGTTTCTCAACCATTCCTTAAATTCAAACTCCCATATCTCGCGAACGGATTGACGATCTCGAGAAGTTCCTGTTGCATCTGAAAGCAGATACTCTCCCGATTACAACGGTCTGTGTATTTTTCCCCTAGGTCATTGTAGTTATTGGTTTCGAGTATCAAACTTGCGAAAATTTTGATGGCTTCTCAACCATTCCTTAACTTCTAACTCCCATATCTTGCGAACGGATTGACGAACTCGAGAAATTCCTGTTGCATCTGAAAGTAGAAACTGGCCCGATTACAACGGTATGTGTATTTTTCCCCTAGGCCATTGTAGTTATTGGTTTCGAGTATCAGACTTGCGAAAATTTTGATGGTTTCTCAACCACTCCTTAACTTCAAACTCCCTAATCTCGCGAACGGATTGACGAACTCGAGAAATTCCTGTTGCATCTGAAAGTGGAAACTCGCCCGATTTCAATGGTGTGTGTACTTTTTCCCTAGGTCATTCCAGTTATTCGTTTCTAGCATCAGAATTGCGAAAATTTTGATGGTTTCTCAATAATTCCTTAACTTCCAACTCCCATATCTCGCGAACGGATTGACGAACTCGAGAAATTCCTGTTGCATCTGAAAGTAGAAACTCGCTCGATTACAAAGGTATGTGTATTTTTCCCCTAGGCCATAGTAGTTATTGGTTTCGAGTATCAGACTTCCGAAAATTGTGATGGTCTCACAACCATTCCTTAACTTCAAACTCCCATATCTCGCGAACGGATTGACGAACTCGAGGAATTCCTGTTGCATCTGAAAGTAGGAACTCGCCCCATTACAATGGTGTGTGTACTTTTCCCCTAGGCCATTCCAGTTATTGGTTTCGAGTATCAGCTTTGCGAAAATTTTAATGGTTTCTCGACCGTTCCTTAATTTCAAACTCCCATATCTCGCGAACGGATTGACGAACTCGAGAAATTCCTGTTGCATCTGAAAGTAGAAACTCGCCCGATTACAAAGGTATGTGTATTTTTCCCCTAGGTCATAGTAGTTATTGGTTTCGAGTATCAGACATCCGAAAATTGTGATGGTCTCACAACCATTCCTTAACTTCAAACTCCCATATCTCGCGAACGGATTGACGAACTCGAGGAATTCCTGTTGCATCTGAAAGTAGAAACTCGCCCCATTACAATGGTGTGTGTACTTTTCCCCTAGGCCATTCCAGTTATTGGTTTCGAGTATCACACTTGCGAAAATTGTGATGGTATCTCAACCATTCCTTAACTTCAAACTCCCATATCTCGCGAACGGATTGACGAACTCGAGGAATTCCTGTTGCATCTGAAAGTATAAACTCGCCCGATTACAAAGGTATGTGTATTTTTGCCCTAGGGCTTTGTAGTTATTGGTTTCGAGTATCAGACTTGCGAAAATTTTGATGGTTTCTCAACCATTCCTTAACTTCAAACTCCGATACCTCGCGAACGGATTGGCGAACTCGAGAAATTCCTGTTGCATTTGAAAGTAGAAACTGGCCCGATTACAATGGTGTGTGTACTTTTCCCCTAGGCCGCTCCAGGTATTGGTTTCGAGAATCAGACTTGCGAAAATTTTGATGGTTTCTCAACCATTCCTTAACTTCAAACTCCCATATCTCGCGAACGGATTGACGAACTCGAGGAATTCCTGTTGCATCTGAAAGTAGAAACTCGCCCCATTACAATGGTTTGTGTACTTTTCCACTAGGCCATTCCAGTTATTGGTTTCGAGTATCACACTTACGAAAATTGTGATGGTTTCTCAACCATTCCTTAACTTCAAACAACCATATCTCGCGAACGGATTGACGAACTCGAGGAATTCCTGTTGCATCTGAAAGTATAAACTCGCCCGATAACAAAGGTATGTGTATTTTTCCCCTAGGGCTTTGTAGTTATTGGTTTCGAGTATCAGACTTGCGAAAATTTTGATGGTTTCTCAACCATTCCTTAACTTCAAACTGCCATATCTCGCGAACGGATTGATGAACTCGAGAAATTCCTGTTGCATTTGAAAGTAGAAACTTGCCCGATTACAATGGTGTGTGTACTTTTCCCCTAGGCCGTTCCAGTTATTGGTTTCGAGTATCAGACTTGCGAAAATTTTGATGGTTTCTCAACCGTTCCTTAATTTCAAACTCCCATATCTCGCGAACGGATTGACAAGCTCGGGAAATTCCTGTTGCATCTGAAAATAGAAACTCGCCACATTACAGTGGTGTGTGTACTTTTCCCCTAGGCCATTCCTGTTATTGGTTTCGAGTATCAGACTTGCGGCAATTTTGATGTTTTCTCAACCGTTCCTTAATTTCAAACTCCCATATCTCGCGAACGGATTGACGAACTCGAGAAATTCCTGTTGCATCTAAAAGCAGAAACTCGCCCGATTACAACGGTATGTGTATTTTTGCCCTAGGCCACAGTAGTTATTGGTTTCGAGTATCAGACTTGCGAAAGTTGTGATGGTCTCTCAACCATTCCTTAACTTCAAACTCCCATATCTCGCGAACGGATTGACGAACTCGAGGAATTCCTGTTGCATCTGAATGCAGAAACTCGCCAGATTACAACGGTATATGTATTTTTGCCCTAGGTAATAGTAGTTATTGGTTTCGAGCATCAGACTTGCGAAAATTTTGAAGGTTTCTCAACCATTCCTTAACTTCAAACTCCCATATCTCGCGAACGGATTGACGAACTCCAGGAATTCCTGTTGCATCTGAAAGTAGGAACTCGCCCCATTACAATGGTGTGTGTACTTTTCCCCTAGGCCATTCCAGTTATTGGTTTCGAGTATCAGTTTTGCGAAAATTTTGATGGTTTCTCAACCGTTCCTTAATTTCAAACTCCCATATCTCGCGAACGGATTGACGAACTCGAGAAATTCCTGTTGCATCTGAAAGTAGAAACTCGCCCGATCACAAAGGTATGTGTATTTTTCCCCTAGGTCATAGTAGTTATTGGTTTCGAGTATCAGACTTGCGAAAGTTGTGATGGTCTCTCAACCATTCCTTAACTTCAAACTCCCATATCTCGCGAACGGATTGACGAACTCGAGGAATTCCTGTTGCATCTGAAAGTAGGAACTCGCCCCATTACAATGGTGTGTGTATTTTTGCCCTAGGCCATAGTAGTTATTTGTTTCGAGTATCAGACTTGCGAAAATTTTGATGGTTTCTCAACCATTCCTTAACTTCAAACTCCGATACCTCGCGAACGGATTGGCGAACTCGAGAAGTTCCTGTTGCATTTGAAGGTAGAAACTGGCCCGATTACAATGGTGTGTGTACTTTTCCCCTAGGCCGCTCCAGGTATTGGTTTCGAGAATCAGACTTGCGAAAATTTTGATGGTTTCTCAACCATTCCTTAACTTCAAACTCCCATATCTCGCGAACGGATTGACGAACTCGAGGAATTCCTGTTGCATCTGAAAGTAGAAACTCGCCCTATTACAATGGTGTGTGTACTTTTCCCCTAGGCCATTCCAGTTATTGGTTTCGAGTATCACACTTCCGAAAATTGTGATGGTTTCTCAACCACTCCTTAACTTCAAACTCCCATACCTCGCGAACGGATTGACGAACTCGAGGAATTCCCGTTGCATCTGAAAGTAGAAACTCGCCCCATTACAATGGTTTGTGTACTTTTCCCCTAGGCCATTCCAGTTATTGGTTTCGAGTATCACACTAGCGAAAATTGTGATGGTTTCTCAACCATTCCTTAACTTCAAACTCCCATATCTCGCGAACGGATTGACGAACTCGAAGAATTCCTGTTGCATCTGAAAGTATAAACTCGCCCGATTACAAAGGTATGTGTATTTTTCCCCTAGGGCTTTGTAGTTATTGGTTTCGAGTATCAGACTTGCGAAAGTTGTGATGGTCTCTCAACCATTCCTTAACTTCAAACTCCCATATCTCGCGAACGGATTGACGAACTCGAGGAATTCCTGTTGCATCTGAAAGTAGGAACTCGCCCCATTACAATGGTGTGTGTATTTTTGCCCTAGGCCATAGTAGTTATTGGTTTCGAGTATCAGACTTGCGAAAATTTTGATGGTTTCTCAACCATTCCTTAACTTCAAACTCCGATACCTCGCGAACGGATTGGCGAACTCGAGAAATTCCTGTTGCATTTGAAAGTAGAAACTGGCCCGATTACAATGGTGTGTGTACTTTTCCCCTAGGCCGCTCCAGGTATTGGTTTCGAGAATCAGACTTGCGAAAATTTGGTGGTTTCTCAACCATTCCTTAACTTCAAACTCCCATATCTCGCTAACGGATTGACGAACTCGAGGAATTCCTGTTGCATCTGAAAGTAGGAACTCGCCCCATTACAATGGTGTGTGTACTTTTCCCCTAGGCCATTCCAGTTATTGGTTTCGAGTATCAGCTTTGCGAAAATTTTGATGGTTTCTCAACCGTTCCTTAATTTCAAACTCCCATATCTCGCGAACGGATTGACGAACTCGAGAAATTCCAGTTGCATCTGAAAGTAGAAACTCGCCCGATTACAAAGGTATGTGTATTTTTCCCCTAGGTCATACTAGTTATTGGTTTCGAGTATCAGACTTGCGAAAGTTGTGATGGTCTCTCAACCATTCCTTAACTTCAAACTCCCATATCTCGCGAACGGATTGACGAACTCGAGGAATTCCTGTTGCATCTGAAAGTAGGAACTCGCCCCATTACAATGGTGTGTGTATTTTTGCCCTAGGCCATAGTAGTTATTGGTTTCGAGTATCAGACTTGCGAAAATTTTGATGGTTTCTCAACCATTCCTTAACTTCAAACTCCGATACCTCGCGAACGGATTGGCGAACTTGAGAAATTCCTGTTGCATTTGAAGGTAGAAACTGGCCCGATTACAATGGTGTGTGTACTTTTCCCCTAGGCCGCTCCAGGTATTGGTTTCGAGAATCAGACTTGCGAAAATTTTGATGGTTTCTCAACCATTCCTTAACTTCAAACTCCCATATCTCGCGAACGGATTGACGAACTCGAGGAATTCCTGTTGCATCTGAAAGTAGGAACTCGCCCCATTACAATGGTGTGTGTACTTTTCCCCTAGGCCATTCCAGTTATTGGTTTCGAGTATCAGCTTTGCGAAAATTTTGATGGTTTCTCAACCGTTCCTTAATTTCAAACTCCCATATCTCGCGAACGGATTGACGAACTCGAGAAATTCCTGTTGCATCTGAAAGCAGAAACTCGTCCGATTACAACGGTATGTGTATTTTTGCCCTAGGCCTTAGTAGTTATTGGTTTCGAGTATCAGACTTGCGAAAGTTGTGATGGTCTCTCAACCATTCCTTAACTTCAAACTCCCATATCTCGCGAACAGATTGACGAACTCGAGGAATTCCTGTTGCATCTGAAAGTAGGAACTCGCCCCATTACAATGGTGTGTGTACTTTTCCCCTAGGCCATTCCAGTTATTGGTTTCGAGTATCAGCTTTGCGAAAATTTTGATGGTTTCTCAACCGTTCCTTAATTTCAAACTACCATATCTCGCGAACGGATTGACGAACTCGAGAAATTCCTGTTGCATCTGAAAGTAGAAACTCGCCCGATTACAAAGGTATGTGTTTTTTTCCCCTAGGCCATAGTAGTTATTGGTTTCGAGTATCAGACTTCCGAAAATTGTGATGGTCTCACAACCATTCCTTAACTTCAAACTCCCATATCTCGCGAACGGATTGACGAACTCGAGGAATTCCTGTTGCATCTGAAAGTAGAAACTCGCCCTATTACAATGGTGTGTGTACTTTTCCCCTAGGCCATTCCAGTTATTGGTTTCGAGTATCACACTTGCGAAAATTGTGATGGTTTCTCAACCACTCCTTAACTTCAAACTCCCATATCTCGCGAACGGATTGACGAACTCGAGGAATTCCTGTTGCATCTGAAAGTAGAAACTCGCCCCATTACAATGGTTTGTGTACTTTTCCCCTAGGCCATTCCAGTTATTGGTTTCGAGTGTCACACTTGCGAAAATTGTGATGGTTTCTCAACCATTCCTTAACTTCAAACTCCCATATCTCGCGAACGGATTGACGAACTAGAGGAACTCCTGTTGCATCTGAAAGTATAAACTCGCCCGATTACAAAGGTATGTGTATTTTTCCCCTAGGGCTTTGTAGTTATTGGTTTCGAGTATCAGACTTGCGAAAGTTGTGATGGTCTCTCAACCATTCCTTAACTTCAAACTCCCATATCTCGCGAACGGATTGACGAACTCGAGGAATTCCTGTTGCATCTGAAAGTAGGAACTCGCCCCATTACAATGGTGTGTGTATTTTTGCCCTAGGCCATAGTAGTTATTGGTTTCGAGTATCAGACTTGCGAAAATTTTGATGGTTTCTCAACCATTCCTTAACTTCAAACTCCGATACCTCGCGAACGAATTGGCGAACTCGAGAAATTCCTGTTGCATTTGAAAGTAGAAACTGGCCCGATTACAATGGTGTGTGTACTTTTCCCCTAGGCCGCTCCAGGTATTGGTTTCGAGAATCAGACTTGCGAAAATTTTGATGGTTTCTCAACCATTCCTTAACTTCAAACTCCCATATCTCGCGAACGGATTGACGAACTCGAGGAATTCCTGTTGCATCTGAAAGTAGGAACTCGCCCCATTACAATGGTGTGTGTACTTTTCCCCTAGGCTATTCCAGTTATTGGTTTCGAGTATCAGCTTTGCGAAAATTTTGATGGTTTCTCAACCGTTCCTTAATTTCAAACTCCCATATCTCGCGAACGGATTGACGAACTCGAGAAATTCCTGTTGCATCTGAAAGCAGAAACTCGTCCGATTACAACGGTATGTGTATTTCTGCCCTAGGCCTTAGTAGTTATTGGTTTCGAGTATCAGACTTGCGAAAGTTGTGATGGTCTCTCAACCATTCCTTAACTTCAAACTCCCATATCTCGCGAACGGATTGACGAACTCCAGGAATTCCTGTTGCATCTGAAAGTAGGAACTCGCCCCAATACAATGGTGTGTGTACTTTTCCCCTAGGCCATTCCAGTTATTGGTTTCGAGTATCAGCTTTGCGAAAATTTTGATGGTTTCTCAACCGTTCCTTAATTTCAAACTACCATATCTCGCGAACGGATTGACGAACTCGAGAAATTCCTGTTGCATCTGAAAGTAGAAACTCGCCCGATTACAAAGGTATGTGTTTTTTTCCCCTAGGCCATAGTAGTTATTGGTTTCGAGTATCAGACTTCCGAAAATTGTGATGGTCTCACAACCATTCCTTAACTTCAAACTCCCATATCTCGCGAACGGATTGACGAACTCGAGGAATTCCTGTTGCATCTGAAAGTAGAAACTCGCCCTATTACAATGGTGTGTGTACTTTTCCCCTAGGCCATTCCAGTTATTGGTTTCGAGTATCACACTTGCGAAAATTGTGATGGTTTCTCAACCACTCCTTAACTTCAAACTCCCATATCTCGCGAACGGATTGACGAACTCGAGGAATTCCTGTTGCATCTGAAAGTAGAAACTCGCCCCATTACAATGGTTTGTGTACTTTTCCCCTAGGCCATTCCAGTTATTGGTTTCGAGTATCACACTTGCGAAAATTGTGATGGTTTCTCAACCATTCCTTAACTTCAAACTCCCATATCTCGCGAACGGATTGACGAACTCGAGGAACTCCTGTTGCATCTGAAAGTATAAACTCGCCCGATTACAAAGGTATGTGTATTTTTCCGCTAGGGCTTTGTAGTTATTGGTTTCGAGTATCAGACTTGCGAAAGTTGTGATGGTCTCTCAACCATTCCTTAACTTCAAACTCCCATATCTCGCGAACGGATTGACGAACTCGAGGAATTCCTGTTGCATCTGAAAGTAGGAACTCGCCCCATTACAATGGTGTGTGTATTTTTGCCCTAGGCCATAGTAGTTATTGGTTTCGAGTATCAGACTTGCGAAAATTTTGATGGTTTCTCAACCATTCCTTAACTTCAAACTCCGATACCTCGCGAACGGATTGGCGAACTCGAGAAATTCCTGTTGCATTTGAAAGTAGAAACTGGCCCGATTACAATGGTGTGTGTACTTTTCCCCTAGGCCGCTCCAGGTATTGGTTTCGAGAATCAGACTTGCGAAAATTTTGATGGTTTCTCAACCGTTCCTTAATTTCAAACTACCATATCTCGCGAACGGATTGACGAACTCGAGAAATTCCTGTTGCATCTGAAAGTAGAAACTCGCCCGATTACAAAGGTATGTGTTTTTTTCCCCTAGGCCATAGTAGTTATTGGTTTCGAGTATCAGACTTCCGAAAATTGTGATGGTCTCACAACCATTCCTTAACTTCAAACTCCCATATCTCGCGAACGGATTGACGAACTCGAGGAATTCCTGTTGCATCTGAAAGTAGAAACTCGCCCTATTACAATGGTGTGTGTACTTTTCCCCTAGGCCATTCCAGTTATTGGTTTCGAGTATCACACTTGCGAAAATTGTGATGGTTTCTCAACCACTCCTTAACTTCAAACTCCCATATCTCGCGAACGGATTGACGAACTCGAGGAATTCCTGTTGCATCTGAAAGTAGAAACTCGCCCCATTACAATGGTTTGTGTACTTTTCCCCTAGGCCATTCCAGTTATTGGTTTCGAGTATCACACTTGCGAAAATTGTGATGGTTTCTCAACCATTCCTTAACTTCAAACTCCCATATCTCGCGAACGGATTGACGAACTCGAGGAATTCCTGTTGCATCTGAAAGTATAAACTCGCCCGATTACAAAGGTATGTGTATTTTTCCCCTAGGGCTTTGTAGTTATTGGTTTCGAGTATCAGACTTGCGAAAGTTGTGATGGTCTCTCAACCATTCCTTAACTTCAAACTCCCATATCTCGCGAACGGATTGACGAACTCGAGGAATTCCTGTTGCATCTGAAAGTAGGAACTCGCCCCATTACAATGGTGTGTGTATTTTTGCCCTAGGCCATAGTAGTTATTGGTTTCGAGTATCAGACTTGCGAAAATTTTGATGGTTTCTCAACCATTCCTTAACTTCAAACTCCGATACCTCGCGAACGGATTGGCGAACTCGAGAAATTCCTGTTGCATTTGAAAGTAGAAACTGGCCCGATTACAATGGTGTGTGTACTTTTCCCCTAGGCCGCTCCAGGTATTGGTTTCGAGAATCAGACTTGCGAAAATTTTGATGGTTTCTCAACCATTCCTTAACTTCAAACTCCCATATCTCGCGAACGGATTGACGAACTCGAGGAATTCCTGTTGCATCTGAAAGTAGGAACTCGCCCCATTACAATGGTGTGTGTACTTTTCCTCTAGGCCATTCCAGTTATTGGTTTCGAGTATCAGCTTTGCGAAAATTTTGATGGTTTCTCAACCGTTCCTTAATTTCAAACTCCCATATCTCGCGAACGGATTGACGAACTCGAGAAATTCCTGTTGCATCTGAAAGCAGAAACTCGTCCGATTACAACGGTATGTGTATTTTTGCCCTAGGCCTTAGTAGTTATTGGTTTCGAGTATCAGACTTGCGAAAGTTGTGATGGTCTCTCAACCATTCCTTAACTTCAAACTCCCATATCTCGCGAACGGATTGACGAACTCGAGGAATTCCTGTTGCATCTGAAAGTAGAAACTCGCCCCATTACAATGGTTTGTGTACTTTTCCCCTAGGCCATTCCAGTTATTGGTTTCGAGTATCACACTTGCGAAAATTGTGATGGTTTCTCAACCATTCCTTAACTTCAAACTCCCATATCTCGCGAACGGATTGACGAACTCGAGGAATTCCTGTTGCATCTGAAAGTATAAACTCGCACGATTACAAAGGTATGTGTATTTTTCCCCTAGGGCTTTGTAGTTATTGGTTTCGAGTATCAGACTTGCGAAAATTTTGATGGTTTCTCAACCATTCCTTAACTTCAAACTGCCATATCTCGCGAACGGATTGACGAACTCGAGAAATTCCTGTTGCATTTGAAAGTAGAAACTTGCCCGATTACAATGGTGTGTGTACTTTTCCCCTAGGCCGTTCCAGTTATTGGTTTCGAGTATCAGACTTGCGAAAATTTTGATGGTTTCTCAACCATTCCTTAACTTCAAACTCCCATATCTCGCGAACGGATTGACAAGCTCGGGAAATTCCTGTTGCATCTGAAAGTAGAAACTCGCCACATTGCAGTGGTGCGTGGACTTTTCCCCTAGGCCATTCCTGTTATTGGTTTCGAGTATCAGACTTGCGGCAATTTTGATGTTTTCTCAACCGTTCCTTAATTTCAAACTCCCATATCTCGCGAACGGATTGACGAACTCGAGAAATTCCTGTTGCATCTAAAAGCAGAAACTCGCCCGATTACAAAGGTATGTGTATTTTTCCCCTAGGGCTTTGTAGTTATTGGTTTCGAGTATCAGACTTGCGAAAATTTTGATGGTTTCTCAACCATTCCTTAACTTCAAACTGCCATATCTCGCGAACGGATTGACGAGCTCGAGAAATTCCTGTTGCATTTGAAAGTAGAAACTTGCCCGATTACAATGGTGTGTGTACTTTTCCCCTAGGCCGTTCCAGTTATTGGTTTCGAGTATCAGACTTGCGAAAATTTTGATGGTTTCTCAACCATTCCTTAACTTCAAACTCCTACATCTCGCGAACGGATTGACAAGCTCGAGAAATTCCTGTTGCATCTGAAAGTATAAACTCGCCCGATTACAACGGTATGTGTATTTTTGCCCTAGGCCACAGTAGTTATTGGTTTCGAGTATCAGACTTCCGAAAATTGTGATGGTCTCACAACCATTCCTTAACTTCAAACTCCCATATCTCGCGAACGGATTGACGAACTCGAGAAATTCCTGTTGCATCTGAAAGTAGAAACTCGACCGATTACAAAGGTATGTGTATTTTTCCCCTAGGCCTTAGTAGTTATTGGTTTCGAGTATCAGACTTGCGAAAGTTGTGATGGTCTCTCAACCATTCCTTAACTTCAAACTCCCATATCTCGCGAACGGATTGACGAACTCGAGAAATTCCTGTTGCATCTAAAAGCAGAAACTCTCCCGATTACAACGGTATGTGTATTTTTGCCCTAAGCCATAGTAGTTATTGGTTTCGAGTATCAGACTTGCGAAAATTTTGATGGTTTCTCAAACATTCCTTAACTTCAAACTCCGATACCTCGCGAACGGAGTGGCGAACTCGAGAAATTCGTGTTGCATTTGAAAGTAGAAACTGGCCCGATTACAATGGTGTGTGTACTTTTCCCCTAAGCCGTTCCAGGTATTGGTTTCGAGAATCAGACTTGCGAAAATTTTGATGGTTTCTCAACCATTCCTTAACTTCAAACTCCCATATCTCGCGAACGGATTGACAAGCTCGAGAAATTCCTGTTGCATCTGAAAGTATAAACTCGCCCGATTACAAAGGTATGTGTATTTTTCCCCTAGGCCATAGTAGTTTTGGTTTCGAGTATCAGACTTCCGAAAATTGTGATGGTCTCACAACCATTCCTTAACTTCAAACTCCCATATCTCGCGAACGGATTGACGAACTCGAGAAATTCCTGTTGCATCTGAAAGTAGAAACTCGACCGATTACAAAGGTATGTGTATTTTTCCCCTAGGCCTTAGTAGTTATTGGTTTCGAGTATCAGACTTGCGAAAGTTGTGATGGTCTCTCAACCATTCCTTAACTTCAAACTCCCATATCTCGCGAACGGATTGACGAACTCGAGGAATTCCTGTTGCATCTGAAAGTAGAAACTCGCCCTATTACAATGGTGTGTGTACTTTTCCCCTAGGCCATTCCAGTTATTGGTTTCGAGTATCACACTTGCGAAAATTGTGATGGTTTCTCAACCACTCCTTAACTTCAAACTCCCATATCTCGCGAACGGATTGACGAACTCGAGGAATTCCTGTTGCATCTGAATGTATAAACTCGCCCGATTACAAAGGTATGTGTATTTTTCCCCTAGGGCTTTGTAGTTATTGGTTTCGAGTATCAGACTTGCGAAAATTTTGATGGTTTCTCAACCATTCCTTAACTTCAAACTGCCATATCTCGCGAACGGATTGACGAACTCGAGAAATTCCTGTTGCATTTGAAAGTAGAAACTTGCCCGATTACAATGGTGTGTGTACTTTTCCCCTAGGCCATTTCTGTTATTGGTTTCGAGTATCAGACTTGCGGCAATTTTGATGTTTTCTCAACCGTTCCTTAATTTCAAACTCCCATATCTCGCGAACGGATTGACGAACTCGAGAAATTCCTGTTGCATCTAAAAGCAGAAACTCGTCCGATTACAATGGTGTGTGTACTTTTCCCCTAGGCCGTTCCAGGTATTGGTTTCGAGAATCAGACTTGCGAAAATTTTGATGGTTTCTCAACCATTCCTTAACTTCAAACTCCCATATCTCGCGAACGGATTGACGAACTCGAGAAATTCCTGTTGCATCTGAAAGTAGAAACTCGACCGATTACAAAGGTATGTGTATTTTTCCCCTAGGCCTTAGTAGTTATTGGTTTCGAGTATCAGACGTGCGAAAGTTGTGATGGTCTCTCAACCATTCCTTAACTTCAAACTCCCATATCTCGCGAAAGGATTGACGAACTCGAGAAATTCCTGTTGCATCTGAAAGTAGAAACTCGACCGATTACAAAGGTATGTGTATTTTTCCCCTAGGCCTTAGTAGTTATTGGTTTCGAATATCAGACTTGCGAAAGTTGTGGTGGTCTCTCAACCATTCCTTAACTTCAAACTCCCATATCTCGCGAACGGATTGACGAACTCGAGGGATTCCTGTTGCATCTGAAAGTAGAAACTCGCCCCATTACAATGGTTTGTGTACTTTTCCCCTAGGCCATTCCAGTTATTGGTTCCGAGTATCAGTTTTGCGAAAATTTTGATTGTTTCTCAAGCATTCCTTAACTTCAAACTCCCATATCTCGCGAACGGATTGACGAACTCCAGGAATTCCTGTTGCATCTGAAAGTAGAATCTCGCCCCATTACAATGGTGTGTGTACTTTTCCCCTAGGCCATTCCAGTTATTGGTTTCGAGTATCAGACTTGCGAAAATTTTGATGGTTTCTCAACCATTCCTTAACTTCGAACTCCGATACCTCGCGAACGGATTGGCGAACTCGAGTAATTCCTGTTGCATTTGAAAGTAGAAACTGGCCCGATTACAATGGTGTGTGTACTTTTCCCCTAGGCCGTTCCAGGTATTGGTTTCGAGAATCAGACTTGCGAAAGTTGTGATGGTCTCTCAACCATTCCTTAACTTCAAACTCCCATATCTCGCGAACGGATTGACGAACTCGAGGAATTCCTGTTGCATCTGAAAGTAGAAACTCGCCCTATTACAATGGTGTGTGTACTTTTCCCCTAGGGCCATTCCAGTTATTGGTTTCGAGTATCACACTTGCGAAAATTGTGATGGTTTCTCAACCACTCCTTAACTTCAAACTCCCATATCTCGCGAACGGATTGACGAGCTCGAGGAATTCCTGTTGCATCTGAAAGTAGAAACTCGACCGATTACAAAGGTATGTGTATTTTTCCCCTAGGCCTTAGTAGTTATTGGTTTCGAATATCAGACTTGCGAAAGTTGTGGTGGTCTCTCAACCATTCCTTAACGTCAAACTCCCATATCTCGCGAACGGATTGACGAACTCGAGAAATTCCTGTTGCATCTGAAAGTAGAAACTCGACCGATTACAAAGGTATGTGTATTTTTCCCCTAGGCCTTAGTAGTTATTGGTTTCGAATATCAGACTTGCGAAAGTTGTGGTGGTCTCTCAACCATTCCTTAACTTCAAACTCCCATATCTCGCGAACGGATTGACGAACTCGAGGAATTCCTGTTGCATCTGAAAGTAGAAACTCGCCCCATTACAATGGTTTGTGTACTTTTCCCCTAGGCCATTCCAGTTATTGGTTCCGAGTATCAGTTTTGCGAAAATTTTGATTGTTTCTCAAGCATTCCTTAACTTCAAACTCCCATATCTCGCGAACGGATTGACGAACTCCAGGAATTCCTGTTGCATCTGAAAGTAGAATCTCGCCCCATTACAATGGTGTGTGTACTTTTCCCCTAGGCCATTCCAGTTATTGGTTTCGAGTATCAGACTTGCGAAAATTTTGATGGTTTCTCAACCATTCCTTATCTTCGAACTCCGATACCTCGCGAACGGATTGGCGAACTCGAGTAATTCCTGTTGCATTTGAAAGTAGAAACTGGCCCGATTACAATGGTGTGTGTACTTTTCCCCTAGGCCGTTCCAGGTATTGGTTTCGAGAATCAGACTTGCGAAATTTGTGATGGTCTCTCAACCATTCCTTAACTTCAAACTCCCATATCTCGCGAACGGATTGACGAACTCGAGGAATTCCTGTTGCATCTGAAAGTAGAAACTCGCCCTATTACAATGGTGTGTGTACTTTTCCCCTAGGCCATTCCAGTTATTGGTTTCGAGTATCACACTTGCGAAAATTGTGATGGTTTCTCAACCACTCCTTAACTTCAAACTCCCATATCTCGCGAACGGATTGACGAGCTCGAGGAATTCCTGTTGCATCTGAAAGTAGAAACTCGCCCCATTACAATGGTGTGTGTACTTTTCCCCTAGATCATTCCAGTTATGCGTTTCTATCATCGGAATTGCCAAAATTTTGATGGTTTCTCAACCACTCCTTAACTTCAAACTCCCATATCTCGCGAACGGATTGACGAACTCCAGAATTTCCTATTGCATCTGAAAGCAGAAACTCGCCCGATTACAACGGTATGTGAATTTTTGCCCTAGGCCATAGTAGTTATTGGTTTCGAGTATCAGACTTGCGAAAATTTTGATGGTTTCTCAAGCATTCCTTAACTTCAAACTTCCATATCTCGCGAACGGATTGACTAACTCGATTATTTCCTGTTGCATCTGAAAGTAGAATGTCTACCGATTACAATGGTGTGTGTACTTTTCCCCTAGGTCATTCGAGTTATTCGTTTCGAGTATCAGAATTGCGAAAATTTTGATGGTTTCTCAACCATTCCTTAACTTCAAACTCCCATATCTCGCGAACGGATTGACGAACTCGAGAAATTCCTGTTGCATCTGAAAGTAGAAACTCGCCCGATTACAAAGGTATGTGTATTTTTCCACTAGGCTATAGTAGTTATTGGTTTCGAGTATCAGACATCCGAAAATTGTGATGGTCTCACAACCATTCCTCAACTTCAAACTCCCATATCTCGCGAACGGATTGACGAACTCGAGGAATTCCTGTTGCATCTGAAAGTAGAAACTCGCCCCATTACAATGGTGTGTGTACTTTTCCCCTAGATCATTCCAGTTATGCGTTTCTATCATCGGAATTGCCAAAATTTTGATGGTTTCTCAACCATTCCTTAACTTCAAACTCCCATATCTCGGGAACGGCTTGACGAACTCGATTATTTCCTGTTGCATCTGAAAGTAGAAACTCGACCGATTACAGTGGTGTGTGTACTTTTCCCCTAGGTCATTCCAGTTATTCGTTTCTAGCATCGGAATTGTCAAAATTTTGATGGTTTCTCAACCATTCCTTAACTTCAAACTCCCATATCTCGCGAACGGATTGACGAACTCAAGGAATTCCTGTTGCATCTGAAAGTAGAAACTCGCCCCATTACAATGGTGTGTGTACTTTTCCCCTAGGCCATTCCAGTTATTGGTTTCGAGTATCATACTTGCGAAAATTTTGATGGTTTCTCAACCATTCCTTAACTTCAAACTCCCATATCTTGCGAACGGATTGACGAACTCGAGAAATTCCTGTTGCATCTGAAAGTAGAAACTCGACCGATTACAAAGGTATGTGTATTTTTCCCCTAAGCCTTTGTAGTTATTGGTATCGAGTATCAGACTTGCGAAAATTTTGATGGTTTCTCAACCATTCCTTAACTTCAAACTCCGATGCCTCGCGAACGGATTGACGAACTCGAGGAATTCCTGTTGCATCTGAAAGTAGAAACTCGCCCCATTACAATGGTGTGTGTACTTTTCCCCTAGGCCATTCCAGTTATTGGTTTCGAGTATCACACTTGCGAAAATTGTGATGGTTTCTCAACCATTCCTTAACTTCAAACTCCCATATCTCGCGAACGGATTGACGAACTCGAGGAATTCCTGTTGCATCTGAAAGTATAAACTCGCCCGATTACAAAGGTATGTGTATTTTTGCCCTAGGCCTTAGTAGTTATTGGTTTCAAGTATCAGACTTGCGAAAGTTGTGATGGTCTCTCAACCATTCCTTAACTTCAAACTCCCATATCTCGCGAACGGATTGACGAACTCGAGAAATTCCTGTTGCATCTGAAAGCAGATACTCGTCCGATTACAACGGTATGTGTATTTTCCCCCTAGGCCATTCCAGTTATTGGTTTCGAGTATCGGACTTGTAAAGATTTTGATGTTTTCTCAACCGTTCCTTAATTTCAAACTTCCATATCTCGCGAACGAATTGACGAACTCGAGAAATTCCTGTTGCATCTGAAAGCAGATACTCGTCCGATTACAACGGTATGTGTATTTTTGCCCTAGGCCTTAGTAGTTATTGGTTTCGAGTATCAGACTTGCGAAAGTTGTGATGGTCTCTCAACCGTTCCTTAACTTCAAACTCCCATATCTCGCGAACGGATTGACGAACTCGAAGAATTCCTGTTGCATCTGAAAGTAGAAACTCGCCCCATTACAATGGTGTGGGTACTTTTCCCCTAGGCCATTCCAGTTATTGGTTTCGAGTATCAGTTTTGCGAAAACTTTGATGGTTTCTCAAGCATTCCTTAACTTCAAACTCCCATATCTCGCGAACGGATTGACGAACTCGATTATTTCCTGTTGCATCTGAAAGTAGAAACTCGACCGATTACAGTGGTGTGTGTACTTTTCCCCTAGGTCATTCCAGTTATTCGTTTCTAGCATCGGAATTGTCAAAATTTTGATGGTTTCTCAACCATTCCTTAACTTCAAACTCCCATATCTCGCGAACGGAATGACGAACTCGAGGAATTCCTGTTGCATCTGAAAGTAGAAATTCGCCCCATTACAATGTTGTGTGTACTTTTCCCCTAGGCCATTCCAGTTATTGGTTTCGAGTATCATACTTGCGAAAATTTTGATGGTTTCTCAACCATTCCTTAACTTCAAACTCCCATATCTTGCGAACGGATTGACGAACTCGAGAAATTCCTGTTGCATCTGAAAGTAAAAACTCGACCGATTACAAAGGTATGTGTATTTTTCCCCTAAGCCTTTGTAGTTATTGGTTTCGAGTATCAGACTTGCGGCAATTTTGATGGTTTCTCAACCGTTCCTTAATTTCAAACTCCCATATCTCGCGAACGGATTGACGAACTCGAGAAATTCCTGTTGCATCTAAAAGCAGAAACTCGCCCGATTACAACGGTATGTGTATTTTTGCCCTAGGCCATAGTAGTTATTGGTATCGAGTATCAGACTTGCGAAAATTTTGATGGTTTCTCAACCATTCCTTAACTTCAAACTCCGATGCCTCGCGAACGGATTGACGAACTCGAGGAATTCCTGTTGCATCTGAAAGTAGAAACTCGCCCCATTACAATGGTGTGTGTACTTTTCCCCTAGGCCATTCCAGTTATTGGTTTCGAGTATCACACTTGCGAAAATTGTGATGGTTTCTCAACCATTCCTTAACTTCAAACTCCCATATCTCGCGAACGGATTGACGAACTCGAGGAATTCCTGTTGCATCTGAAAGTAGAAACTCGCCCGATTACAAAGGTATGTGTATTTTTCCACTAGGCCATAGTAGTTATTGGTTTCGAGTATCAGACTTGCGGCAATTTTGATGGTTTCTCAACCGTTCCTTAATTTCAAACTCCCATATCTCGCGAACGGATTGACGAACTCGAGAAATTCCTGTTGCATCTAAAAGCAGAAACTCGCCCGATTACAACGGTATGTGTATTTTTGCCCTAGGCCATAGTAGTTATTGGTTTCGAGTATCAGACTTGCGAAACTTTTGATGTTTTCCCAACCGTTCCTTAATTTCAAACTCCCATATCTCGCGGACGAATTGACAAACTCGAGAAATTCCTGTTGCATCTGAAAGCAGATACTCGTCCGATTACAACGGTATGTGTATTTTTGCCCTAGGCCTTAGTAGCTATTGGTTTCAAGTATCAGACTTGCGAAAGTTGTGATGGTCTCTCAACCATTCCTTAACTTCAAACTCCCATATCTCGCGAACGGATTGACTAACTCGATTATTTCCTGTTGCATCTGAAAGTAGAATGTCTACCGATTACAATGGTGTGTGTACTTTTCCCCTAGGTCATTCGAGTTATTCGTTTCGAGTATCAGAATTGCGAAAATTTTGATGGTTTCTCAACCATTCCTTAACTTCAAACTCCCATATCTCGCGAACGGATTGACGAACTCGAGAAATTCCTGTTGCATCTGAAAGTAGAAACTCGCCCGATTACAAAGGTATGTGTATTTTTCCACTAGGCCATAGTAGTTATTGGTTTCGAGTATCAGACTTCCGAAAATTGTGATGGTCTCACAACCATTCCTCAACTTCAAACTCCCATATCTCGCGAACGGATTGACGAACTCGAGGAATTCCTGTTGCATCTGAAAGTAGAAACTCGCCCCATTACAATGGTGTGTGTACTTTTCCCCTAGATCATTCCAGTTATGCGTTTCTATCATCGGAATTGCCAAAATTTTGATGGTTTCTCAACCATTCCTTAACTTCAAACTCCCATATCTCGCGAACGGATTGACTAACTCGAGAAATTCCTGTTGCATCTGATTGTAGAAACTCGCCCCATTACAATGGTGTGTGTACCTTTCCCCTAGGCCATTCCAGTTATTGGTTTCGAGTATCAGACTTCCGAAAATTGTGATGGTCTCACAACCATTCCTCAACTTCAAACTCCCATATCTCGCGAACGGATTGACGAACTCGAGGAATTCCTGTTGCATCTGAAAGTAGAAACTCGCTCCATTACAATGGTGTGTGTACTTTTCCCCTAGGTCATTCCAGTTATTCGTTTCTATCATCGGAATTGCCAAAATTGTAATGGTTTCTCAACCATTCCTTAACTTCAAACTCCTATATCTCGGGAACGGCTTGACGAACTCGATTATTTCCTGTTGCATCTGAAAGTAGAAACTCGACCGATTACAGTGGTGTGTGTACTTTTCCCCTAGGTCATTCCAGTTATTCGTTTCTAGCATCGGAATTGTCAAAATTTTGATGGTTTCTCAACCATTCCTCAACTTCAAACTCACATATCTCCCGAACGGATTGACGAACTCGAGAAATTCCGGTTGCATTTGAAAGTAGAAACTGGCCCGATTACAATTGTGTGTTTACTTTTCCCCTAGGCCGTTCCAGGTATTGGTTTCGAGAATTAGACTTGCGGAAATTATGATGGTTTCTCAACCATTCCTTATCTTCAAACTCCCATATCTCGCGAACGGATTGACGAACTCGAGAAATTCCTGTTGCATCTGAAAATAGATACTCGCCCCATTACAGTGGTGTGTGTACTTTTCCCCTAGGGCTTTCCTGTTATTGGTTTCGAGTATCAGACTTGCGAAAACTTTGATGTTTTCTCAACCGTTCCTTAATTTCAAACTCCCATATCTCGCGAACGGATTGACTAACTCGAGAAATTCCTGTTGCATCTGAAAGTAGAAACTCGCCCCATTACAATGGTGTGTGTACTTTCCCCCTAGGCCATTCCAGTTATTGGTTTCGAGTATCGGACTTGTAAAAATTTTGATGTTTTCTCAACCGTTCCTTAATTTCAAACTTCCATATCTCGCGAACGAATTGACGAACTCGAGAAATTCCTGTTGCATCTGAAAGCAGATACTCGTCCGATTACAACGGTATGTGTATTTTTGCCCTAGGCCTTAGTAGTTATTGGTTTCGAGTATCAGACTTGCGAAAGTTGTGATGGTCTCTCAACCATTCCTTAACTTCAAACTCCCATATCTCGCGAACGGATTGACGAACTCGAAGAATTCCTGTTGCATCTGAAAGTAGAAACTCGCCCCATTACAATGGTGTGGGTACTTTTCCCCTAGGCCATTCCAGTTATTGGTTTCGAGTATCAGTTTTGCGAAAACTTTGATGGTTTCTCAAGCATTCCTTAACTTCAAACTCCCATATCTCGCGAACGGATTGACGAACTCCAGGAATTCCTGTTGCATCTGAAATTAGAAACTCGACCGATTACAAAGGTATGTGTATTTTTCCCCTAAGCCTTTGTAGTTATTGGTTTCGAGTATCAGACTTGCGGCAATTTTGATGGTTTCTCAACCATTCCTTATCTTCAAACTCCCATATCTCGCGAACCGATTGACGAACTCGAGAAATTCCTGTTGCATCTGAAAATAGATACTCGCCCCATTACAGTGGTGTGTGTACTTTTCCCCTAGGGCTTTCCTGTTATTGGTTTCGAGTATCACACTTGCGAAAATTGTGATGGTTTCTCAAACCACTCCTTAACTTCAAACTCCCATATCTCGCGAACGGATTGACGAACTCCAGAATTTCCTATTGCATCTGAAAGCAGAAACTCGCCCGATTACAACGGTATGTGCATTTTTGCCCTAGGCCATAGTAGTTATTGGTTTCGAGTATCAGACTTGCGAAAATTTTGATGGTTTCTCAAGCATTCCTTAACTTCAAACTTCCATATCTCGCGAACGGATTGACTAACTCGATTATTTCCTGTTGCATCTGAAAGTAGAATGTCTACCGATTACAATGGTGTGTGTACTTTTCCCCTAGATCATTCGAGTTATTCGTTTCGAGTATCAGAATTGCGAAAATTTTGATGGTTTCTCAACCATTCCTTAACTTCAAACTCCCATATCTCGCGAACGGATTGACGAACTCGAGAAATTCCTGTTGCATCTGAAAGTAGAAACTCGCCCGATTACAAAGGTATGTGTATTTTTCCACTAGGCCATAGTAGTTATTGGTTTCGAGTATCAGACTTCCGAAAATTTTGATGGTTTCTCAACCATTCCTTAACTTCAAACTCCGATACCTCGCGAACGGATTGGCGAACTCGAGAAATTCCTGTTGCATTTGAAAGTAGAAACTCGCCCCATTACATTGGTGTGTGAACTTTTCCCCTAAGCCGTTCCAGGTATTGGTTTCGAGAATCAGACTTGCGAAAATTTTGAAAGTTTCTCAACCATTCCTTAACTTCAAACTCCCATATCTCGCGAACGGATTGACGAGCTCGAGAAATTCCTGTTGCATCTGAAAGTATAAACTCGCCCGATTACAAAGGTATGTGTATTTTTCCCCTAGGCCATAGTAGTTATTGGTTTCGAGTATCAGACTTCCGAAAATTGTGATGGTCTCACAACCAATCCTTAACTTCAAACTCCCATATCTCGCGAACGGATTGACGAACTCGAGAAATTCCTGTTGCATCTGAAAGTAGAAACTCGACCGATTACAACGGTATGTGTATTTTTGCCCTAGGCCTAAGTAGTTATTGGTTTCGAGTATCAGACTTGCGAAAGTTGTGATGGTCTCTCAACCATAGCTTAACTTCAAACTCCCATATCTCGCGAACGGATTGACGAACTCGAGGAATTCCTGTTGCATCTGAAAGTAGAAACTCGCCCCATTACAATGGTGTGTGTACTTTTCCCCTAGGCCGTTCCAGTTATTGGTTTCGAGTATCAGACTTGCGAAAATTTTGATGGTTTCTCAACCATTCCTTAACTTCAAACTCCCATATCTCGCGGACGGATTGACGAACTCCAGGAATTCCTGTTGCATCTGAAAGTAGAAACTCGACCCATTACAATGGTGTGTGTACTTTTCCCCTAGGCCATTCCAGTTATTGGTTTCGAGTATCATACTTGCGAAAATTTTGATGGTTTCTCAACCATTCCTTAACTTCAAACTCCCATATCTCGCGAACGGATTGACGAACTCGAGAAATTCCTGTTGCATCTGAAAGTAGAAACTCGACCGATTACAAAGGTAGGGGTATTTTTCCCCTAAGCCTTTGTAGTTATTGGTTTCGAGTATCAGTCTTGCGGCAATTTTGATGGTTTCTCAACCGTTCCTTAATTTCAAACTCCCATATCTCGCGAACGGATTGACGAACTCGAGAAATTCCTGTTGCATCTAAAAGCAGAAACTCGCCCGATTACAACGGTATGTGTGTTTTTGCCCTAGGCCATAGTAGTTATTGGTTTCGAGTATCAGACTTGCGAAAATTTTGATGGTTTCTCAACCATTCCTTAACTTCAAACTCCGATGCCTCGCGAACGGACTGGCGAACTCGAGAAATTCCTGTTGCATTTGAAAGTAGAAACTGGCCCGATTACAATGGTGTGTGTACTTTTCCCCTAAGCCGTTCCAGGTATTGGTTTCGAGAATCAGACTTGCGAAAATTTTGAAGGTTTCTCAACCATTCCTTAACTTCAAACTCCCATATCTCGCGAGCGGATTGACGAGCTCGAGAAATGCCTGTTGCATCTGAAAGTATAAACTCGCCCGATTACAAAGGTATGTGTATTTTTCCCCTAGGCCATAGTAGTTATTGGTTTCGAGTATCAGACTTCCGAAAATTGTGATGGTCTCACAACCATTCCTTAACTTCAAACTCCCATATCTCGCGAACGGATTGACGAACTCGAGAAATTCCTGTTGCATCTGAAAGTAGAAACTCGCCCGATTACAAAGGTATGTGTATTTTTCCAATAGGCCATAGTAGTTATTTGTTTCGAGTATCAGACTTCCGAGAATTGTGATGGTCTCACAACCATTCCTTAACTTCAAACTCCCATATCTCGCGAACGGATTGACGAACTCGAGAAATTCCTGTTGCATCTGAAAGTAGAAACTCGCCCCATTACAATGGTGTGTGTACTTTTCCCCTAGGCCATTCCAGTTATTGGTTTCGAGTATCATACTTGCGAAAATTTTGATGGTTTCTCAACCATTCCTTAACTTCAAACTCCCATATCTTGCGAACGGATTGACGAACTCGAGAAATTCCTGTTGCATCTGAAAGTAGAAACTCGACCGATTACAAAGGTATGTGCATTTTTCCCCTAAGCCTTTGTGGTTATTGGTTTCGAGTATCAGACTTGCGGCAATTTTGATGGTTTCTCAACCGTTCCTTAATTTCAAACTCCCATATCTCGCGAACGGATTGACGAACTCGAGAAATTCCTGTTGCATCTAAAAGCAGAAACTCGCCCGATTACAACGGTATGTGTATTTTTGCCCTAGGCCATAGTAGTTATTGGTTTCGAGTATCAGACTCGCGAAAATTTTGATGGTTTCTCAACCATTCCTTAACTTCAAACTCCGATACCTCGCGAACGGATTGGCGAACTCGAGAAATTCCTGTTGCATTTGAAAGTATAAACTCGCCCGATTACAAAGGTATGTGTATTTTTCCCCTAGGCCATAGTAGTTATTGGTTTCGAGTATCAGACTTCCGAAAATTGTGATGGTCTCACAACCAATCCTTAACTTCAAACTCCCATATCTCGCGAACGGATTGACGAACTCGAGAAATTCCTGTTGCATCTGAAAGTAGAAACTCGACCGATTAGAAAGGTATGTGTATTTTTCCCCTAAGCCTTTGTAGTTATTGGTTTCGAGTATCAGACTTGCGGCAATTTTGATGGTTTCTCAACCATTCCGTAACTTCAAACTCCCATATCCCGCGAACGGATTGACGAACTCGAGAAATTCCTGTTGCATCTAAAAGCAGAAACTCGCCCGATTACAACGGTATGTGTGTTTTTGCCCTAGGCCATAGTAGTTATTGGTTTCGAGTATCAGACTTGCGAAAATTTTGATGGTTTCTCAACCATTCCTTAACTTCAAACTCCGATGCCTCGCGAACGGACTGGCGAACTCGAGAAATTCCTGTTGCATTTGAAAGTAGAAACTGGCCCGATTACAATGGTGTGTGTACTTTTCCCCTAAGCCGTTCCAGGTATTGGTTTCGAGAATCAGACTTGCGAAAATTTTGAAGGTTTCTCAACCATTCCTTAACTTCAAACTCCCATATCTCGCGAACGGATTGACGAGCTCGAGAAATGCCTGTTGCATCTGAAAGTATAAACTCGCCCGATTACAAAGGTATGTGTATTTTTCCCCTACGCCATAGTAGTTATTGGTTTCGAGTATCAGACTTCCGAAAATTGTGATGGTCTCACAACCATTCCTTAACTTCAAACTCCCATATCTCGCGAACGGATTGACGAACTCGAGAAATTCCTGTTGCATCTGAAAGTAGAAACTCGCCCGATTACAAAGGTATGTGTATTTTTCCAATAGGCCATAGTAGTTATTTGTTTCGAGTATCAGACTTCCGAAAATTGTGATGGTCTCACAACCATTCCTTAACTTCAAACTCCCATATCTCGCGAACGGATTGACGAACTCGAGAAATTCCTGTTGCATCTGAAAGTAGAAACTCGCCCCATTACAATGGTGTGTGTACTTTTCCCCTAGGCCATTCCAGTTATTGGTTTCGAGTATCATACTTGCGAAAATTTTGATGGTTTCTCAACCATTCCTTAACTTCAAACTCCCATATCTTGCGAACGGATTGACGAACTCGAGAAATTCCTGTTGCATCTGAAAGTAGAAACTCGACCGATTACAAAGGTATGTGCATTTTTCCCCTAAGCCTTTGTAGTTATTGGTTTCGAGTATCAGACTTGCGGCAATTTTGATGGTTTCTCAACCGTTCCTTAATTTCAAACTCCCATATCTCGCGAACGGATTGACGAACTCGAGAAATTCCTGTTGCATCTAAAAGCAGAAACTCGCCCGATTACAACGGTATGTGTATTTTTGCCCTAGGCCATAGTAGTTATTGGTTTCGAGTATCAGACTCGCGAAAATTTTGATGGTTTCTCAACCATTCCTTAACTTCAAACTCCGATACCTCGCGAACGGATTGGCGAACTCGAGAAATTCCTGTTGCATTTGAAAGTATAAACTCGCCCGATTACAAAGGTATGTGTATTTTTCCCCTAGGCCATAGTAGTTATTTGTTTCGAGTATCAGACTTCCGAAAATTGTGATGGTCTCACAACCATTCCTTAACTTCAAACTCCCATATCTCGCGAACGGATTGACGAACTCGAGGAATTCCTGTTGCATCTGAAAGTAGAAACTCGCCCCACTACAATGGTGTGTGTACTTTTCCCCTAGGCCATTCCAGTTATTGGTTTCGAGTATCAGCTTTGCGAAAATTTTGATGGTTTCTCAACCGTTCCATAATTTCAAACTCCCATATCTCGCGAACGGATTGACGAGCTCGAGGAATTCCTGTTGCATCTGAAAGTAGAAACTCGCCCCATTACAATGGTGTGTGTACTTTTCCCCTAGGCCATTCCAGTTATTGGTTTCGAGTATCACACTTGCGAAAATTGTGATGGTTTCTCAACCATTCCTTAACTTCAAACTCCCATATCTCGCGAACGGATTGACGAACTCCAGGAATTCCTGTTGCATCTGAAAGTAGAAACTCGACCGATTACAACGGTATGTGTATTTTTGCCCTAGGCCTAAGTAGTTATTGGTTTCGAGTATCAGACTTGCGAAAGTTGTGATGGTCTCTCAACCATAGCTTAACTTCAAACTCCCATATCTCGCGAACGGATTGACGAACTCGAGGAATTCCTGTTGCATCTGAAAGTAGAAACTCGCCCCATTACAATGGTGTGTGTACTTTTCCCCTAGGCCGTTCCAGTTATTGGTTTCGAGTATCAGACTTGCGAAAATTTTGATGGTTTCTCAACCATTCCTTAACTTCAAACTCCCATATCTCGCGAACGGATTGACGAACTCCAGGAATTCCTGTTGCATCTGAAAGTAGAAACTCGCCCCACTACAATGGTGTGTGTACTTTTCCCCTAGGCCATTCCAGTTATTGGTTTCGAGTATCAGCTTTGCGAAAATTTTGATGGTTTCTCAACCGTTCCATAATTTCAAACTCCCATATCTCGCGAACGGATTGACGAGCTCGAGGAATTCCTGTTGCATCTGAAAGTAGAAACTCGCCCCATTACAATGGTGTGTGTACTTTTCCCCTAGGCCATTCCAGTTATTGGTTTCGAGTATCACACTTGCGAAAATTGTGATGGTTTCTCAACCATTCCTTAACTTCAAACTCCCATATCTCGCGAACGGATTGACGAACTCCAGGAATTCCTGTTGCATCTGAAAGTAGAAACTCGACCGATTACAACGGTATGTGTATTTTTGCCCTAGGCCTAAGTAGTTATTGGTTTCGAGTATCAGACTTGCGAAAGTTGTGATGGTCTCTCAACCATAGCTTAACTTCAAACTCCCATATCTCGCGAACGGATTGACGAACTCGAGGAATTCCTGTTGCATCTGAAAGTAGAAACTCGCCCCTTTACAATGGTGTGTGTACTTTTCCCCTAGGCCGTTCCAGTTATTGGTTTCGAGTATCAGACTTGCGAAAATTTTGATGGTTTCTCAACCATTCCTTAACTTCAAACTCCCATATCTCGCGAACGGATTGACGAACTCCAGGAATTCCTGTTGCATCTGAAAGTAGAAACTCGACCCATTACAATGGTGTGTGTACTTTTCCCCTAGGCCATTCCAGTTATTGGTTTCGAGTATCATACTTGCGAAAATTTTGATGGTTTCTCAACCATTCCTTAACTTCAAACTCCCATATCTCGCGAACGGATTGACGAACTCGAGAAATTCCTGTTGCATCTGAAAGTAGAAACTCGACCGATTACAAAGGTATGTGTATTTTTCCCCTAAGCCTTTGTAGTTATTGGTTTCGAGTATCAGTCTTGCGGCAATTTTGATGGTTTCTCAACCGTTCCTTTATTTCAAACTCCCATATCTCGCGAACGGATTGACGAACTCGAGAAATTCCTGTTGCATCTAAAAGCAGAAACTCGCCCGATTACAACGGTATGTGTGTTTTTGCCCTAGGCCATAGTAGTTATTGGTTTCGAGTATCAGACTTGCGAAAATTTTGATGGTTTCTCAACCATTCCTCAACTTCAAACTCCGATACCTCGCGAGCGGACTGGCGAACTCGAGAAATTGCTGTTGCATTTGAAAGTAGAAACTGGCCCGATTACAATGGTGTGTGTACTTTTCCCCTAGGCCGCTCCAGGTATTGGTTTCGAGAATCAGACTTCCGAAAATTGTGATGGTCTCACAACCATTCCTTAACTTCAAACTCCCATATCTCGCGAACGGATTGACGAACTCGAGGAATTCCTGTTGCATCTGAAAGTAGAAACTCGCCCCTCTACAATGGTGTGTGTACTTTTCCCCTAGGCCATTCCAGTTATTGGTTTCGAGTATCAGACTTGCGGCAATTTTGATGGTTTCTCAACCGTTCCTTAATTTCAAACTCCCATATCTCGCGAACGGATTGACGAACTCGAGAAATTCCTGTTGCATCTAAAAGCAGAAACTCACCCGATTACAACGGTATGTGTGTTTTTGCCCTAGGCCATAGTAGTTATTGGTTTCGAGTATCAGACTTGCGAAAATTTTGATGGTTCCTCAACCATTCCTTAACTTCAAACTCCGATGCCTCGCGAACGGACTGGCGAACTCGAGAAATTCCTGTTGCATTTGAAAGTAGAAACTGGCCCGATTACAATGGTGTGTGTACTTTTCCCCTAAGCCGTTCCAGGTATTGGTTTCGAGAATCAGACTTGCGAAAATTTTGAAGGTTTCTCAACCATTCCTTAACTTCAAACTCCCATATCTCGCGAACGGATTGACGAGCTCGAGAAATTCCTGTTGCATCTGAAAGTAGAAACTCGCCCGATTACAAAGGTATGTGTATTTTTCCAATAGGCCATAGTAGTTATTTGTTTCGAGTATCAGACTTCCGAAAATTGTGATGGTCTCACAACCATTCCTTAACTTCAAACTCCCATATCTCGCGAACGGATTGACGAACTCGAGAAATTCCTGTTGCATCTGAAAGTAGAAACTCGCCCCATTACAATGGTGTGTGTACTTTTCCCCTAGGCCATTCCAGTTATTGGTTTCGAGTATCATACTTGCGAAAATTTTGATGGTTTCTCAACCATTCCTTAACTTCAAACTCCCATATCTTGCGAACGGATTGACGAACTCGAGAAATTCCTGTTGCATCTGAAAGTAGAAACTCGACCGATTACAAAGGTATGTGCATTTTTCCCCTAAGCCTTTGTAGTTATTGGTTTCGAGTATCAGACTTGCGGCAATTTTGATGGTTTCTCAACCGTTCCTTAATTTCAAACTCCCATATCTCGCGAACGGATTGACGAACTCGAGAAATTCCTGTTGCATCTAAAAGCAGAAACTCGCCCGATTACAACGGTATGTGTATTTTTGCCCTAGGCCATAGTAGTTATTGGTTTCGAGTAGCAGACTCGCGAAAATTTTGATGGTTTCTCAACCATTCCTTAACTTCAAACTCCGATACCTCGCGAACGGATTGGCGAACTCGAGAAATTCCTGTTGCATTTGAAAGTATAAACTCGCCCGATTACAAAGGTATGTGTATTTTTCCCCTAGGCCATAGTAGTTATTGGTTTCGAGTATCAGACTTCCGAAAATTGTGATGGTCTCACAACCAATCCTTAACTTCAAACTCCCATATCTCGCGAACGGATTGACGAACTCGAGAAATTCCTGTTGCATCTGAAAGTAGAAACTCGACCGATTACAAAGGTATGTGTATTTTTCCAATAGGCCATAGTAGTTATTTGTTTCGAGTATCAGACTTCCGAAAATTGTGATGGTCTCACAACCATTCCTTAACTTCAAACTCCCATATCTCGCGAACGGATTGACGAACTCGAGGAATTCCTGTTGCATCTGAAAGTAGAAACTCGCCCCACTACAATGGTGTGTGTACTTTTCCCCTAGGCCATTCCAGTTATTGGTTTCGAGTATCAGCTTTGCGAAAATTTTGATGATTTCTCAACCGTTCCATAATTTCAAACTCCCATATCTCGCGAACGGATTGACGAACTCGAGGAATTCCTGTTGCATCTGAAAGTAGAAACTCGCCCCATTACAATGGTGTGTGTACTTTTCCCCTAGGCCGTTCCAGTTATTGGTTTCGAGTATCAGACTTGCGAAAATTTTGATGGTTTCTCAACCATTCCTTAACTTCAAACTCCCATATCTCGCGAACGGATTGACGAACTCCAGGAATTCCTGTTGCATCTGAAAGTAGAAACTCGACCCATTACAATGGTGTGTGTACTTTTCCCCTAGGCCATTCCAGTTATTGGTTTCGAGTATCATACTTGCGAAAATTTTGATGGTTTCTCAACCATTCCTTAACTTCAAACTCCCATATCTCGCGAACGGATTGACGAACTCGAGAAATTCCTGTTGCATCTGAAAGTAGAAACTCGACCGATTACAAAGGTATGTGTATTTTTCCCCTAAGCCTTTGTAGTTATTGGTTTCGAGTATCAGTCTTGCGGCAATTTTGATGGTTTCTCAACCGTTCCTTAATTTCAAACTCCCATATCTCGCGAACGGATTGACGAACTCGAGAAATTCCTGTTGCATCTAAAAGCAGAAACTCGCCCGATTACAACGGTATGTGTGTTTTTGCCCTAGGCCATAGTAGTTATTGGTTTCGAGTATCAGACTTGCGAAAATTTTGATGGTTTCTCAACCATTCCTCAACTTCAAACTCCGATACCTCGCGAGCGGACTGGCGAACTCGAGAAATTGCTGTTGCATTTGAAAGTAGAAACTGGCCCGATTACAATGGTGTGTGTACTTTTTCCCTAGGACATTCCAGTTATTGGTTTTCGAGTACCAGACCAGCAAAATTTTTGATGGCTTCTCAACCATTCCTTAACATCAAACTCCCATATCTCGCGAACGGATTGACGAACTCGAGGAATTCCTGTTGCATCTGAAAGTAGAAACTCGACCCATTACAATGGTGTGTGTACTTTTCCCCCAGGCCATTCCTGTTATTGGTTGCGAGTATCAGTTTTGCGAAAATTTTGATGGTTTCTCAACCGTTCCTTAATTTCAAACTCCCATATCTTGCGAACGATTGACGAGCTCGAGAAATTCCTGTTGCATCTGAAAGTATAAACTCGTCCGATTACAACGGTATGTGTATTTTTCCCCAAGGCCAATGTAGTTATTGGTTTCGAGTATCAGACTTCCGAAAATTGTGATGGTCTCACAACCATTCCTTAACTTCAAACTCCCATATCTCGCGAACGGATTGACGAACTCGAGGAATTCCTGTTGCATCTGAAAGTAGAAACTCGCCCCACTACAATGGTGTGTGTACTTTTCCCCTAGGCCATTCCAGTTATTGGTTTCGAGTATCAGACTTGCGAAAATTTTGATGGTTTCTCAACCATTCCTTAATTTCAAACTCCCATATCTCGCGAACGGATTGACGAACGCGATTATTTCCTGTTGCATCTGAAAGCAGAAAGTGGACCTATTACAATGGTGTGTGTACTTTTTCCCTAGGTCATTCCAGTTATTCGTTTCTAGCATCAGAATTGCGAAAATTTTGATGGTTTCTCAACCATTCCTTAACTTAAAACTCCCATATCTCGCGAACGGATTGACGAACTCGAGAAATTCCTGTTGCATCTGAAAGTAGAAACTCGTCCGATTACAAAGGTATGTGTATTTTTCCCCAAGGCCAATGTAGTTATTGGTTTCGAGTATCAGACTTCCGAAAATTGTGATGGTCTCACAACCATTCCTTAACTTCAAACTCCCATATCTCGCGAACGGATTGACGAACTCGAGGAATTCCTGTAGCGTCTGAAAGTAGAAACTCTCCCCATTACAATGGTGTGTGTACTTTTCCCCTAGGCCATTCTAGCTATTGGATTCGAGTATCAGACCAGCGAAAATTTTGATGGTTTCTCAACCATTCCTTAACTTCGAACTCCCATATCTCGCGAACGGATTGACGAACTCGAGGAATTCCTGTTGCATCTGAAATTAGAAACTCGCCCCATTAGATTGGTGTGTGTACTTTTCCCCTAGTCCGTTCCAGTTATTGGTTTCGAGTATCAGACTTGCGAAAATTTTGATGTTTTCTCAACCATTCCTTAATTTCAAACACCCATATCTCGCGAACGAATTGACGAACTCGAGAAATTCCTGCTGCATCTGAAAGCACAAAACTCGTCCGATTACAACGGTATGTGTATTTCTTCCCTAGGCCATAGTAGTTATTGTTTTCGAGTATCAGACCTGCGAAAATTGTGATGGTCTCTCAACCATTCCTTAAGTTCAACCTCCCATATCTCGCGAACCGATTGACGAACTCGAGGAATTCCTGTTGCATCTGAAAGTAGAAACTCGCCCCATTACAACGGTGTGTGTACTTTTCCCCTAGGCCGTTCTAGTTATTGGTTTCGAGTATCAGACTTGCGAAAATTTTGATGGTTTCTCAACCATTCCTGAACTTGAAACTCCCATATCTCTCGAACGGATTGACGAACTCCATTAATTCCTGTTGCATCTGAAAGTAGAATCTCGCCCGATTACAATGGTGTGTGTACTTTTCCCCTAGGCCATTCTAGCTATTGGATTCGAGTATCAGACCAGCGAAAATTTTGATGGTTTCTCAACCATTCCTTAACTTCGAACTCCCATATCTCGCGAACGGATTGACGAACTCGAGGAATTCCTGTTGCATCTGAAAGTAGAAACTCGACCCATTACAATGGTGTGTGTACTTTTCCCCCAGGCCATTCCTGTTATTGGTTTCGAGTATCACACTTGCGAAAATTTTGATGTTTTCTCAACCGTTCCTTAATTTCAAACACCCATATCTAGCGAACGAATTGACGAACTCGAGAAATTCCTGTTGCATCTGAAAGCAGAAACTCGTCCGATTTCAACGGTATGTGTACTTTTCCCCTAGGCCATTCCAGTTATTGGTTTCGAGTATCACACTTGCGAAAATTTTGATGTTTTCTCAACCGTTCCTTAATTTCAAACACCCACATCTCGCGAACGGATTGACGAACTCGAGGAATTCCTGTTGCATCTGAAAGTAGAAACTCGCCCCATTACAATGGTGTGTGTACTTTTCCCCTAGGCCATTCCAGTTATTGGTTGCGAGTATCAGTTTTGCGAAAATTTTGATGGTTTCTCAACCATTCCTTAACTTCAAACTCCCATATCTTGCGAACGGATTGACGAGCTCGAGAAATTCCTGTTGCATCTGAAAGTAGAAAGTCTACCGATTACAATGGTGTGTGTACTTTTCCCCTAGGTCATTCGAGTTATTCGTTTCTAGCATCAGAATTGCGAAAATTTTGATGGTTTCTCAACCATTCCTTAACTTCAAACACCCACATCTCGCGAACGGATTGACGAACTCGAGGAATTCCTGTTGCATCTGAAAGTAGAAACTCGCCCCATTACAATGGTGTGTGTACTTTTCCCCTAGGCCATTCCAGTTATTGGTTGCGAGTATCAGTTTTGCGAAAATTTTGATGGTTTCTCAACCATTCCTTAACTTCAAACTCCCATATCTTGCGAACGGATTGACGAGCTCGAGAAATTCCTGTTGCATCTGAAAGTAGAAACTCGCCCCATTAGAATGGTGTGTGTACTTTTTCCCTAGGTCATTCCAGTTATTCGTTTCTAGCATCAGAATTGCGAAAATTTTGATGGTTTCTCAACCATTCCTTAACTTCAAACTGCGATACCTCGGGAACGGATTGGCGAACTCGAGGAATTCCTGTTGCACTTGAAAGTAGAAACTGGGCCGATTACAATGGTGTGTGTACTTTTCCCCAAGTCCGTTCCAGTTATTGGTTCCGTGTATCAGACTTGCGAAAATTTTGGTGGTTTCTCAACCATTCCTTAACTTCAAACTCCCATATCTCGCGAACGGATTGGCGAACTCGAGAAATTCCTGTTGCATCTGAAAGTAGAAAGTCGACCTATTACAATGGTGTGTGTACTTTTTCCCTAGGTCATTCCAGTTATTCGTTTCTAGCATCAGAATTGCGAAAATTTTGATGGTTTCTCAACCATTCCTTAACTTAAAACTCCCATATCTCGCGAACGGATTGACGAACTCGAGAAATTCCTGTTGCATCTGAAAGTAGAAACTCGTCCGATTACAAAGGTATGTGTATTTTTCCCCAAGGCCAATGTAGTTATTGGTTTCGAGTATCAGAGTTCCGAAAATTGTGATGGTCTCACAACCATTCCTTAACTTCAAACTCCCATATCTCGCGAACGGATTGACGAACTTGAGGAATTCCTGTTGCATCTGAAAGTAGAAACTCTCCCTATTACAATGGTGTGTGCACTTTTCCCCTAGGCCATTCCAGTTATTGGTTTCGAGTAGCAGACTTGCGAAAATTTTGATGTTTTCTCAACCATTCCTTAATTTCAAACACCCATATCTCGCGAACGAATTGACGAACTCGAGAAATTCCTGCTGCATCTGAAAGCAGAAACTCGTCCGATTACAACGGTATGTGTATTTCTTCCCTAGGCCATAGTAGTTATGGTTTTCGAGTATCAGACCTGCGAAAATTGTGATGGTCTCTCAACCATTCCTTAACTTCAAACTCCCATATCTCGCGAACGGATTGACGAACTCGAGGATTTCCTGTTGCATCTGAAAGTAGAAAGTCGCCCCATTACAACGGTGTGTGTAATTTTCCCCTAGGCCATTCCAGTTGTTGGTTTCGAGTATCAGACTTGCGAAAATTTTGATGTTTCCTCAACCATTCCTTAACTTCAAACTCCCATATCTCGCGAACGGATTGACGAGCTCGAGAAAATCCTGTTGCATCTGAAAGTAGAAACTCGCCCGACTACAAAGGTATGTGTATTTTTCCCCTAAGCCTTTGTAGTTATTGGTTTCGAGTATCAGACTTGCGACAATTTTGATGATTTCTCAAGCATTCCTTAACATCAAACTCCCATATCTCAAGAACGGATTGACGAACTCGATTATTTACTGTTGCTTCTGAAATTAGAAAGTCGAACGATTACAAACGTGTGTGTACTTTTTCCCTAGGTCATTCCAGTTATTCGTTTCTAGCATCAGAATTGCGAAAATTTTGATGGTTTCTCAACCATCCCTTAACTTCAAACTCCCATATATCGCGAACGGATTGACGAACTCGAGAAATTCCTGTTGCATCTGAAAGTAGAAACTTGCCCGATTACAATGGCATGTGCCCTTTCCCCTAGGCCGTTCCAGTTATTGGTGTCGAGTATCAGACTTGCGAAAATTTTGATGGTTTCTCAACCATTCCTTAACTTCAAACACCCATATCTCGCTAACGGATTGACGAACTCGATTATTTCCTGTTGCATCTGAAAGTAGAAACTCGCCCGATTACAATGGTGTGTGTACTTTTCCCCTAGGCCATGCCAGTTCTTGGTTTCGGGTATCAGACTTGCGAAAATTGTGATGGTTACTCAACCATTCCTTAACTTCAAACTCCCATATCTCGCGAACGGATTGACGCACTCGAGAAATTCCTGTTGCATCTGAAAGTAGAATCTCGCCCGATTACAATGGTGTGTGTACTTTTCCCCTAGGCCATTCTAGCTATTGGATTCGAGTATCAGACCAGCGAAGATTTTGATGGTTTCTCAACCATTCCTTAACTTCGAACTCCCATATCTCGCGAACGGATTGACGAACTCGGGAAATTCCTGTTACATCTGAAAGCAGACACTCGCCCGATTACAACGGTATTTGAATTTTTGCCCTAGGCCATAGTAGTTATTGGTTTCGAGTATCAGAGTTGCGAAAATTTTGATGGTTTCTCAACCATTCCTTAACTTCAAACTCCGATACCTCGGGAACGGATTGGCGAACTCGAGGAATTCCTGTTGCACTTGAAAGTAGAAACTGGGCCGATTACAATGGTGTGTGTACTTTTCCCCCAGTCCGTTCCAGTTATTGGTTCCGTGTATCAGACTTGCGAAAATTTTGGTGGTTTCTCAACCATTCCTTAACTTCAAACTCCTATATCTCGCGAACGGATTGACGAGCTCGAGAAATTCCTGTTGCATCTGAAAGTAGAAACTCGCCCCATTAGAATGGTGTGTGTAATTTTCCCCTAGGCCATTCCAGTTATTGGTTTCGATCAGACTAGCGAAAATTTTGATGGTTTCTCAACCATTCCTTAACTTCAAACTCCCATATCTCGCGTACGGATTGACGAACTCGATTATTTCCTGTTGCATCTGAAAGTAGAAAGTCTACCGATTACAATGGTGTGTGTACTTTTCCCCTAGGTCATTCGAGTTATTCGTTTCTAGCATCAGAATTGCGAAAATTTTGATGGTTTCTCAACCATTCCTTAACTTCAAACTCCCATATCTCGCGAACGGATTGACGAGCTCGAGAAATTCCTGTTGCATCTGAAAGTAGAAACTCGCCCGATTACAAAGGTATGTGTATTTTTGCCCTAGGCCATAGTAGTTATTGGTTTCGAGTATCAGACTTGCGAAAATTGTGATGGTATCTCAACCATTCCTTAACTTCAAACTCCCATATCTCGCGAACGGATTGACGAAATCGAGAAATTCCTGTTGCATCTGAAAGTAGAAACTCGCCCGATTACAAGAGTATGTGAATTTTGCCCCTAAGCCTTTGTAGTTATTGGTTTCGAGTATCAGAGTTGCGAAAATTTTGATGGTTTCTCAACCGTTCCTTAATTTCAAACCCCCATGTCTCGCGAACGGATTGATGAACTCGAGAAATTCCTGCTGGATCTAAAAGCAGAAACTCGCCCGATTACAACGGTATGTGTATTTTTGCCCTAGGCCATAGTAGTTATTGGTTTCGAGTATCAGACTTGCGAAAATTGTGATGGTCTCTCAACCATTCCTTAACTTCAAACTCCCATATCTCGCGAACGGATTGACGAAATCGAGAAATTCCTGTTGCATCTGAAAGTAGAGACTCGCCCGATTACAACGGTATGTGTATTTTTGCCCTAGGCCATAGTAGTTATTGGTTTCGAGTATCAGACTTGCGAAAATTTTGAAGGTTTCTCAAGCATTCTTTAACTTCAAACTCCGATACCTCGCGAACGGATTGGCGAACTCGAGAAATTCCTGTTGCATCTGAAAGTAGAGACTCGCCCGATTACAAAGGTATGTGTATTTTTCCCCTAGGCCGTAGTAGTTATTGGTTTCGAGTATCAGAGTTGCGAAAATTTTGATGGTTTCTCATCGATTTCTTAACTTCAAACTCCCATATCGCGCGAACGGATTGACGAGCTCGAGAAATTCCTGTTGCATCTGAAAGTAAAAACTCGCCCGATTACGAAGGTATGTGTATTTTTCCCCTCGGGCTTTGTAGTTATTGGTTTCGAGTATCAGACTTGCGAAAATTTTGATGGTTTCTCAAGCATTCCTTAACTTCAAATTCCCATATCTCGCGAACGGATTGACGAACTGGATTATTTCCTGTTGCATCTGAAAGTAGAAACTCGCCCCATTACAATGGTGTGTGTACTTTTCCCCTAGGACATTCCTGTTATTGGTTTCGAGTTTCAGACTTGCGAAAGTTTTGATGTTTTCTCAACCGTTCCTTAATTTCAAACTCCCATATCTCGCGAAAGAATTGACGAACTCGAGAAATTCCTGTTGCATCTGATAGCAGAAACTCGTCCGATTACAACGGTATGTGTATTTTTGCCCTAGGCCATAGTAGTTATTGGTTTCGAGTACCAGACTTGCGAAAACTTTGATGGTTCCTCAACCATCCTTTAACTTCAAACTCCGATACCTCGGGAACGGATTGGCGAACTCGAGGAATTCCTGTTGCACTTGAAAGTAGAAACTGGGCCGATTACAATGGTGTGTGTACTTTTCCCCTAGGCCATTCCAGTTATTGGTTTCGAGTATCAGACTTGCGAAAATTTTGAAGGTTTCTCAACCATTCTTTAACTTCAAACTCCGATACCTCGCGAACGGATTGGCGAACTCGAGAAATTCCTGTTGCATCTGAAAGTAGAGACTCGCCCGATTACAAAGGTATGTGTATTTTTCCCCTAGGCCGTAGTAGTTATTGGTTTCGAGTATCAGACTTCCGAAAATTGTGATGGTCCCACAACCATTCCTTAACTTCAAACTCCCATATCTCGCGAACGGATTGACGAACTCGAGGAATTCCTGTTCCATCTGAAAGTAGAAACTCGCCCCATTACAATGGTGTGTGTACTTTTCCCCTGGGCCATTCCAGTTATTGGTTTCGAGTATCACACTTGCGAAAATTTTGATGGTTTCTCAACCATTCCTTAACTTCAAACTCCCATATCTCGCGAACGGATTGACGAGCTCGAGAAATTCCTGTTGCAACTGAAAGTAGAAACTCGCCCGATTACAAAGGTATGTGTATTTTTGCCCTAGGCCATAGTAGTTATTGGTTTCGAGTATCAGACTTGCGAAAATTGTGATGGTCTCTCAACCATTCCTTAACTTCAAACTCCCATATCTCGCGAACGGATTGACGAAATCGAGAAATTCCTGTTGCATCTGAAAGTAGAGACTCGCCCGATTACAAAGGTATGTGTATTTTTCCCCTAGGCCGTAGTAGTTATTGGTTTCGAGTATCAGACTTCCGAAAATTGTGATGGTCCCACAACCATTCCTTAACTTCAAACTCCCATATCTCGCGAACGGATTGACCAACTCGAGGAATTCCTGTTGCATCTGAAAGTAGAAACTCGCCCCATTACAATGGTGTGTGTACTTTTCCCCTAGGCCATTCCAGTTATTGGTTTCGAGTACCAGATTTGCGAAAATTTTGATGGTTTCTCAACCGTTCCTTAATTTCAAACCCCCATGTCTCGCGAACGGATTGATGAACTCGAGAAATTCCTGTTGGATCTAAAAGCAGAAACTCGCCCGATTACAACGGTATGTGTATTTTTGCCCTAGGCCATAGTAGTTATTGGTTTCGAGTATCATACTTGCGAAAATTTTGAAGGTTTCTCAAGCATTCTTTAACTTCAAACTCCGATACCTCGCGAACGGATTGGCGAACTCGAGAAATTCCTGTTGCATCTGAAAGTAGAGACTCGCCCGATTACAAAGGTATGTGTATTTTTCCCCTAGGCCGTAGTAGTTATTGGTTTCGATTATCAGAGTTGCGAAAATTTTGATGGTTTCTCATCGATTTCTTAACTTCAAACTCCCATATCGCGCGAACGGATTGACGAGCTCGAGAAATTCCTGTTGCATCTGAAAGTAAAAACTCGCCCGATTACGAAGGTATGTGTATTTTTCCCCTCGGGCTTTGTAGTTATTGGTTTCGAGTATCAGACTTGCGAAAATTTTGATGGTTTCTCAAGCATTCCTTAACTTCAAATTCCCATATCTCGCGAACGGATTGACGAACTGGATTATTTCCTGTTGCATCTGAAAGTAGAAACTCGCCCCATTACAATGGTGTGTGTACTTTTCCCCTAGGACATTCCTGTTATTGGTTTCGAGTTTCAGACTTGCGAAAGTTTTGATGTTTTCTCAACCGTTCCTTAATTTCAAACTCCCATATCTCGCGAAAGAATTGACGAACTCGAGAAATTCCTGTTGCATCTGATAGCAGAAACTCGTCCGATTACAACGGTATGTGTATTTTTGCCCTAGGCCATAGTAGTTATTGGTTTCGAGTACCAGACTTGCGAAAACTTTGATGGTTCCTCAACCATCCTTTAACTTCAAACTCCGATACCTCGGGAACGGATTGGCGAACTCGAGGAATTCCTGTTGCACTTGAAAGTAGAAACTGGGCCGATTACAATGGTGTGTGTACTTTTCCCCTAGGCCATTCCAGTTATTGGTTTCGAGTATCAGACTTGCGAAAATTTTGAAGGTTTCTCAACCATTCTTTAACTTCAAACTCCGATACCTCGCGAACGGATTGGCGAACTCGAGAAATTCCTGTTGCATCTGAAAGTAGAGACTCGCCCGATTACAAAGGTATGTGTATTTTTCCCCTAGGCCGTAGTAGTTATTGGTTTCGAGTATCAGACTTCCGAAAATTGTGATGGTCCCACAACCATTCCTTAACTTCAAACTCCCATATCTCGCGAACGGATTGACGAACTCGAGGAATTCCTGTTCCATCTGAAAGTAGAAACTCGCCCCATTACAATGGTGTGTGTACTTTTCCCCTGGGCCATTCCAGTTATTGGTTTCGAGTATCACACTTGCGAAAATTTTGATGGTTTCTCAACCATTCCTTAACTTCAAACTCCCATATCTCGCGAACGGATTGACGAGCTCGAGAAATTCCTGTTGCATCTGAAAGTAGAAACTCGCCCGATTACAAAGGTATGTGTATTTTTGCCCTAGGCCATAGTAGTTATTGGTTTCGAGTATCAGACTTGTGAAAATTGTGATGGTCTCTCAACCATTCCTTAACTTCAAACTCCCATATCTCGCGAACGGATTGACGAAATCGAGAAATTCCTGTTGCATCTGAAAGTAGAGACTCGCCCGATTACAAAGGTATGTGTATTTTTCCCCTAGGCCGTAGTAGTTATTGGTTTCGAGTATCAGACTTCCGAAAATTGTGATGGTCCCACAACCATTCCTTAACTTCAAACTCCCATATCTCGCGAACGGATTGACGAACTCGAGGAATTCCTGTTGCATCTGAAAGTAGAAACTCGCCCCATTACAATGGTGTGTGTACTTTTGCCCTAGGCCATTCCAGTTATTGGTTTCGATCAGACTAGCGAAAATTTTGATGGTTTCTCAACCATTACTTAACTTCAAACTCCCATATCTCGCGTACGGATTGACGAACTCGATTATTTCCTGTTGCATCTGAAAGTAGAAAGTCTACCGATTACAATGGTGTGTGTACTTTTCCCCTAGGTCAGTCGAGTTATTCGTTTCTAGCATCAGAATTGCGAAAATTTTGATGGTTTCTCAACCATTCCTTAACTTCAAACTCCCATATCTCGCGAACGGATTGACGAGCTCGAGAAATTCCTGTTGCATCTGAAAGTAGAAACTCGCCCGATTACAAAGGTATGTGTATTTTTGCCCTAGGCCATAGTAGTTATTGGTTTCGAGTATCAGACTTGCGAAAATTGTGATGGTCTCTCAACCATTCCTTAACTTCAAACTCCCATATCTCGCGAACGGATTGACGAAATCGAGAAATTCCTGTTGCATCTGAAAGTAGAAACTCGCCCGATTACAAGGGTATGTGAATTTTTCCCCTAAGCCTTTGTAGTTATTGGTTTCGAGTATCAGAGTTGCGAAAATTTTGATGGTTTCTCAACCGTTCCTTAATTTCAAACCCCCATGTCTCGCGAACGGATTGATGAACTCGAGAAATTCCTGTTGGATCTAAAAGCAGAAACTCGCCCGATTACAACGGTATGTGTATTTTTGCCCTAGGCCATAGTAGTTATTGGTTTCGAGTATCAGACTTGCGAAAATTTTGAAGGTTTCACAACCATTCTTTAACTTCAAACTCCGATACATCGCGAACGGATTGGCGAACTCGAGAAATTCCTGTTGCATCTGAAAGTAGAGACTCGCCCGATTACAAAGGTATGTGTATTTTTCCCCTAGGCCGTAGTAGTTATTGGTTTCGAGTATCAGACTCCGAAAATTGTGATGGTCCCACAACCATTCCTTAACTTCAAACTCCCATATCTCGCGAACAGATTGACGAGCTCGAGAAATTCCTGTTGCATCTGAAAGTAGAAACTCGCCCCATTAGAATGGTGCGTGTAATTTTCCCCTAGGCCATTCCAGTTATTGGTTTCGAGTATCAGACTTGCGAAAATTTTGATGGTTTCTCAACCATTCCTTAACTTCAAACTCCCATATCTCGCGAACGGATTGACGAGCTCGAGAAATTCCTGTTGCATCTGAAAGTAGAAACTCGACCGATTACAAAGGTATGTGTATCTTTCTCCTAGGCCTTTGTAGTTATTGGTTTCGAGTATCAGACTTGCGAATATTTTGATAGTTTCTCAAGCATTCCTTAACTTCAAACTCCCATATCTCGCGAACAAATTGACGAACTCGAGGAATTCCGGTTGCATCTGAAAGTAGAAGCTCCCCCCATTACAAAGGTATGTGTATTTTTCCCCTAGGCCTTTGTAGTTATTGGTTTCGAGTATCAGAATTGCGAAAATTTTGATGGTTTCTCAACCATTCCTTAACTTCAAACTCCCATATCTTGCGAACGGATTGACGAACTCGAGAAATTCCTGTTGCATTTGAAAGTAGAAACTTGCCCGATTACAATGGTGTGTGAACTTTTCCCCTAGGCCGTTCCAGTTATTGGTTTCGAGTATCAGAGTTGCGAAAATTTTGATGGTTTCTCATCGATTTCTTAACTTCAAACTCCCATATCTCGCGAACGGATTGACGAGCTCGAGAAATTCCTGTTGCATCTGAAAGTAAAAACTCGCCCGATTACGAAGGTATGTGTATTTTTCCCCTCGGGCTTTGTAGTTATTGGTTTCGAGTATCAGACTTGCGAAAATTTTGATGGTTTCTCAAGCATTCCTTAACTTCAAATTCCCATATCTCGCGAACGGATTGACGAACTGGATTATTTCCTGTTGCATCTGAAAGTAGAAACTCGCCCCATTACAATGGTGTGTGTACTTTTCCCCTAGGACATTCCTGTTATTGGTTTCGAGTTTCAGACTTGCGAAAGTTTTGATGTTTTCTCAACCGTTCCTTAATTTCAAACTCCCATATCTCGCGAAAGAATTGACGAACTCGAGAAATTCCTGTTGCATCTGATAGCAGAAACTCGTCCGATTACAACGGTATGTGTATTTTTGCCCTAGGCCATAGTAGTTATTGGTTTCGAGTACCAGACTTGCGAAAACTTTGATGGTTCCTCAACCATCCTTTAACTTCAAACTCCGATACCTCGGGAACGGATTGGCGAACTCGAGGAATTCCTGTTGCACTTGAAAGTAGAAACTGGGCCGATTACAATGGTGTGTGTACTTTTCCCCTAGGCCATTCCAGTTATTGGTTTCGAGTATCAGACTTGCGAAAATTTTGAAGGTTTCTCAACCATTCTTTAACTTCAAACTCCGATACCTCGCGAACGGATTGGCGAACTCGAGAAATTCCTGTTGCATCTGAAAGTAGAGACTCGCCCGATTACAAAGGTATGTGTATTTTTCCCCTAGGCCGTAGTAGTTATTGGTTTCGAGTATCAGACTTCCGAAAATTGTGATGGTCCCACAACCATTCCTTAACTTCAAACTCCCATATCTCGCGAACGGATTGACGAACTCGAGGAATTCCTGTTCCATCTGAAAGTAGAAACTCGCCCCATTACAATGGTGTGTGTACTTTTCCCCTGGGCCATTCCAGTTATTGGTTTCAAGTATCACACTTGCGAAAATTTTGATGGTTTCTCAACCATTCCTTAACTTCAAACTCCCATATCTCGCGAACGGATTGACGAGCTCGAGAAATTCCTGTTGCATCTGAAAGTAGAAACTCGCCCGATTACAAAGGTATGTGTATTTTTGCCCTAGGCCATAGTAGTTATTGGTTTCGAGTATCAGACTTGCGAAAATTGTGATGGTCTCTCAACCATTCCTTAACTTCAAACTCCCATATCTCGCGAACGGATTGACGAAATCGAGAAAATCCTGTTGCATCTGAAAGTAGAGACTCGCCCGATTACAAAGGTATGTGTATTTTTCCCCTAGGCCGTAGTAGTTATTGGTTTCGAGTATCAGACTTCCGAAAATTGTGATGGTCCCACAACCATTCCTTAACTTCAAACTCCCATATCTCGCGAACGGATTGACGAACTCGAGGAATTCCTGTTGCATCTGAAAGTAGAAACTCGCCCCATTACAATGGTGTGTGTACTTTTCCCCTAGGCCATTCCAGTTATTGGTTTCGAGTACCAGATTTGCGAAAAATTTGATGGTTTCTCAACCGTTCCTTAATTTCAAACCCCCATGTCTCGCGAACGGATTGATGAACTCGAGAAATTCCTGTTGGATCTAAAAGCAGAAACTCGCCCGATTACAACGGTATGTGTATTTTTGCCCTAGGCCATAGTAGTTATTGGTTTCGAGTATCAGACTTGCGAAAATTTTGAAGGTTTCTCAAGCATTCTTTAACTTCAAACTCCGATACCTCGCGAACGGATTGGCGAACTCGAGAAATTCCTGTTGCATCTGAAAGTAGAGACTCGCCCGATTACAAAGGTATGTGTATTTTTCCCCTAGGCCGTAGTAGTTATTGGTTTCGAGTATCAGACTTCCGAAAATTGTGATGGTCCCACAACCATTCCTTAACTTCAAACTCCCATATCTCGCGAACGGATTGACGAACTCGAGGAATTCCTGTTGCATCTGAAAGTAGAAACTCGCCCCATTACAATGGTGTGTGTACTTTTCCCCTAGGCCATTCCAGTTATTGGTTTCGAGTACCAGATTTGCGAAAATTTTGATGGTTTCTCAACCGTTCTTTAATTTCAAACTCCCATATCTCGCGAACGGATTGACGAGCTCGAGAAATTCCTATTGCATCTGAAAGTATAAACTCGCCCGATTACAAAGGTATGTGTATTTTTCCCCTAGGCCTTTGTAGTTATTGGTTTCGAGTATCAGAATTGCGAAAATTTTGATGGTTTCTCAACCATTCCTTAACTTCAAACTCCCATATCTTGCGAATGGATTGACGAACTCGAGAAATTCCTGTTGGATCTAAAAGCAGAAACTCGCCCGATTACAACGGTATGTGTATTTTTGCCCTAGGCCATAGTAGTTATTGGTTTCGAGTATCAGACTTGCGAAAATTTTGAAGGTTTCACAACCATTCTTTAACTTCAAACTCCGATACATCGCGAACGGATTGGCGAACTCGAGAAATTCCTGTTGCATCTGAAAGTAGAGACTCGCCCGATTACAAAGGTATGTGTATTTTTCCCCTAGGCCGTAGTAGTTATTGGTTTCGAGTATCAGACTCCGAAAATTGTGATGGTCCCACAACCATTCCTTAACTTCAAACTCCCATATCTCGCGAACAGATTGACGAGCTCGAGAAATTCCTGTTGCATCTGAAAGTAGAAACTCGCCTCATTAGAATGGTGCGTGTAATTTTCCCCTAGGCCATTCCAGTTATTGGTTTCGAGTATCAGACTTGCGAAAATTTTGATGGTTTCTCAACCATTCCTTAACTTCAAACTCCCATATCTCGCGAACGGATTGACGAGCTCGAGAAATTCCTGTTGCATCTGAAAGTAGAAACTCGACCGATTACAAAGGTATGTGTATCTTTCTCCTAGGCCTTTGTAGTTATTGGTTTCGAGTATCAGACTTGCGAATATTTTGATAGTTTCTCAAGCATTCCTTAACTTCAAACTCCCATATCTCGCGAACAAATTGACGAACTCGAGGAATTCCGGTTGCATCTGAAAGTAGAAGCTCCCCCCATTACAAAGGTATGTGTATTTTTCCCCTAGGCCTTTGTAGTTATTGGTTTCGAGTATCAGAATTGCGAAAATTTTGATGGTTTCTCAACCATTCCTTAACTTCAAACTCCCATATCTTGCGAACGGATTGACGAACTCGAGAAATTCCTGTTGCATTTGAAAGTAGAAACTTGCCCGATTACAATGGTGTGTGAACTTTTCCCCTAGGCCGTTCCAGTTATTGGTTTCGAGTATCAGAGTTGCGAAAATTTTGATGGTTTCTCATCGATTTCTTAACTTCAAACTCCCATATCTCGCGAACGGATTGACGAGCTCGAGAAATTCCTGTTGCATCTGAAAGTAAAAACTCGCCCGATTACGAAGGTATGTGTATTTTTCCCCTCGGGCTTTGTAGTTATTGGTTTCGAGTATCAGACTTGCGAAAATTTTGATGGTTTCTCAAGCATTCCTTAACTTCAAATTCCCATATCTCGCGAACGGATTGACGAACTGGATTATTTCCTGTTGCATCTGAAAGTAGAAACTCGCCCCATTACAATGGTGTGTGTACTTTTCCCCTGGGACATTCCTGTTATTGGTTTCGAGTTTCAGACTTGCGAAAGTTTTGATGTTTTCTCAACCGTTCCTTAATTTCAAACTCCCATATCTCGCGAAAGAATTGACGAACTCGAGAAATTCCTGTTGCATCTGATAGCAGAAACTCGTCCGATTACAACGGTATGTGTATTTTTGCCCTAGGCCATAGTAGTTATTGGTTTCGAGTACCAGACTTGCGAAAACTTTGATGGTTCCTCAACCATCCTTTAACTTCAAACTCCGATACCTCGGGAACGGATTGGCGAACTCGAGGAATTCCTGTTGCACTTGAAAGTAGAAACTGGGCCGATTACAATGGTGTGTGTACTTTTCCCCTAGGCCATTCCAGTTATTGGTTTCGAGTATCAGACTTGCGAAAATTTTGAAGGTTTCTCAACCATTCTTTAACTTCAAACTCCGATACCTCGCGAACGGATTGGCGAACTCGAGAAATTCCTGTTGCATCTGAAAGTAGAGACTCGCCCGATTACAAAGGTATGTGTATTTTTCCCCTAGGCCGTAGTAGTTATTGGTTTCGAGTATCAGACTTCCGAAAATTGTGATGGTCCCACAACCATTCCTTAACTTCAAACTCCCATATCTCGCGAACGGATTGACGAACTCGAGGAATTCCTGTTCCATCTGAAAGTAGAAACTCGCCCCATTACAATGGTGTGTGTACTTTTCCCCTGGGCCATTCCAGTTATTGGTTTCAAGTATCACACTTGCGAAAATTTTGATGGTTTCTCAACCATTCCTTAACTTCAAACTCCCATATCTCGCGAACGGATTGACGAGCTCGAGAAATTCCTGTTGCATCTGAAAGTAGAAACTCGCCCGATTACAAAGGTATGTGTATTTTTGCCCTAGGCCATAGTAGTTATTGGTTTCGAGTATCAGACTTGCGAAAATTGTGATGGTCTCTCAACCATTCCTTAACTTCAAACTCCCATATCTCGCGAACGGATTGACGAAATCGAGAAAATCCTGTTGCATCTGAAAGTAGAGACTCGCCCGATTACAAAGGTATGTGTATTTTTCCCCTAGGCCGTAGTAGTTATTGGTTTCGAGTATCAGACTTCCGAAAATTGTGATGGTCCCACAACCATTCCTTAACTTCAAACTCCCATATCTCGCGAACGGATTGACGAACTCGAGGAATTCCTGTTGCATCTGAAAGTAGAAACTCGCCCCATTACAATGGTGTGTGTACTTTTCCCCTAGGCCATTCCAGTTATTGGTTTCGAGTACCAGATTTGCGAAAAATTTGATGGTTTCTCAACCGTTCCTTAATTTCAAACCCCCATGTCTCGCGAACGGATTGATGAACTCGAGAAATTCCTGTTGGATCTAAAAGCAGAAACTCGCCCGATTACAACGGTATGTGTATTTTTGCCCTAGGCCATAGTAGTTATTGGTTTCGAGTATCAGACTTGCGAAAATTTTGAAGGTTTCTCAAGCATTCTTTAACTTCAAACTCCGATACCTCGCGAACGGATTGGCGAACTCGAGAAATTCCTGTTGCATCTGAAAGTAGAGACTCGCCCGATTACAAAGGTATGTGTATTTTTCCCCTAGGCCGTAGTAGTTATTGGTTTCGAGTATCAGACTTCCGAAAATTGTGATGGTCCCACAACCATTCCTTAACTTCAAACTCCCATATCTCGCGAACGGATTGACGAACTCGAGGAATTCCTGTTGCATCTGAAAGTAGAAACTCGCCCCATTACAATGGTGTGTGTACTTTTCCCCTAGGCCATTCCAGTTATTGGTTTCGAGTACCAGATTTGCGAAAATTTTGATGGTTTCTCAACCGTTCTTTAATTTCAAACTCCCATATCTCGCGAACGGATTGACGAGCTCGAGAAATTCCTATTGCATCTGAAAGTATAAACTCGCCCGATTACAAAGGTATGTGTATTTTTCCCCTAGGCCTTTGTAGTTATTGGTTTCGAGTATCAGAATTGCGAAAATTTTGATGGTTTCTCAACCATTCCTTAACTTCAAACTCCCATATCTTGCGAATGGATTGACGAACTCGAGAAATTCCTGTTGCATTTGAAAGTAGAAACTTGCCCGATTACAATGGTGTGTGAACTTTTCCCCTAGGCCGTTCCAGTTATTGGTTTCGAGTATCAGAGTTGCGAAAATTTTGATGGCTTCTCATCGATTTCTTAACTTCAAACTCCCATATCTTGCGAACGGATTGACGAACTCGAGAAATTCCTGTTGCATTTGAAAGTAGAAACTTGTCCGATTACAATGGTGTGTGAACTTTTCCCCTAGGCCGTTCCAGTTATTGGTTTCGAGTATCAGAGTTGCGAAAATTTTGATGGTTTCTCATCGATTTCTTAACTTCAAATTCCCATATCTCGCGAACGGATTGACGAACTCGATTATTTCCTGTTGCATCTGAAAGTAGAATCTCGCCCCATTACAATGGTGTGTGTACTTTTCCCCTAGGACATTCCTGTTATTGGTTTCGAGTATCAGACTTGCGACAATTTTGATGATTTCTCAAGCATTCCTTAACATCAAACTCCCATATCTCAAGAACGGATTGACGAACTCGATTATTTACTGTTGCTTCTGAAATTAGAAAGTCGAACGATTACAAACGTGTGTGTACTTTTTCCCTAGGTCATTCCAGTTATTCGTTTCTAGCATCAGAATTGCGAAAATTTTGATGGTTTCTCAACCATCCCTTAACTTCAAACTCCCATATCTCGCGAACGGATTGACGAACTCGAGAAATTCCTGTTGCATCTGAAAGTAGAAACTTGCCCGATTACAATGGCATGTGCCCTTTTCCCCTAGGCCGTTCCAGTTATTGGTGTCGAGTATCAGACTTGCGAAAATTTTGATGGTTTCTCAACCATTCCTTAACTTCAAACACCCATATCTCGCTAACGGATTGACGAACTCGATTATTTCCTGTTGCATCTGAAAGTAGAAAGTCTACCGATTACAATGGTGTGTGTTCTTTTCCCCTAGGTCATTCCAGTTATTCGTTTCTAGCATCAGAATTGCGAAAATTGTGATGGTTTCTCAACCATTCCTTAACTGCAAACTCCCATATCTCGCGAACGGATTGACGGACTCGATTATTTCCTGTTGCATCTGAAAGTAGAAAGTCGACCGATTACAATGGTGTGTGTACTATTTCCCTAGGTCATTCCAGTTATTCGTTTCTAGCATCAGAATTGCGAAAATTTTGATGGTTTCTCAACCGTTCCTTAATTTCAAACTCCCATATCTCGCGAACGGATTGACGAACTCGGGAAATTCCTGTTGCATCTCAAAGCAGAAACTCGTCAGATTACAACGGTATGTGTATTTTTGCCCTAGGCCATAGTAGTTATTGATTTCGAGAATCAGACTTGCGAAAATTTTGATGGTTTCTCAAGCATTCCTTAACTTCAAAATCCCTTATCTCGCGAACGGATTGACGAACTCGATTATTTCCTGTTGCATCTGAAAGTAGAAACTCGACCGAATAGAATGGTGTGTGCACTTTTCCTCTAGGTCATTCCCGTTATTCGTTTCTAGCATCAGAATTGCGAAAATTTTGATGGTTTCTCAACCATTCCTTAACTTCAAACACCGATACCTCGCGAACGGATTGGCGAACTCGAGAAATTCCTGTTGCATCAGAAAGTAGAAACTCGCCCGATTACAAAGGTATGTGTATTTTTCCCCTAAGCCTTTGTAGTTATTGGTTTCGAGTATCAGAGTTGCGAAAATTTTGATGGTTTCTCAACCGTTCCTTAATTTCAAACCCCCATGTCTCGCGAACGGATTGATGAACTCGAGTAATTCCTGTTGGATCTAAAAGCAGAAACTCGCGCGATTACAACGGTATGTGTATTTTTGCCCTAGGCCATAGTAGTTATTGGTTTCGAGTATCAGACTTGCGAAAATTTTGAAGGTTTCTCAACCATTCTTTAACTTCAAACTCCGATACCTCGCGAACGGATTGGCGAACTCGAGAAATTCCTGTTGCATCTGAAAGTAGAGACTCGCCCGATTACAAAGGTGTGTGTATTTTTCCCCTAGGCCGTAGTAGTTATTGGTTTCGAGTATCAGACTTCCGAAAATTGTGATGGTCCCACAACCATTCCTTAACTTCAAACTCCCATATCTCGCGAACGGATTGACGAACTCGAGGAATTCCTGTTCCATCTGAAAGTAGAAACTCGCCCCATTACAATGGTGTGTGTACTTTTCCCCTGGGCCATTCCAGTTATTGGTTTCAAGTATCACACTTGCGAAAATTTTGATGGTTTCTCAACCATTCCTTAACTTCAAACTCCCATATCTCGCGAACGGATTGACGAGCTCGAGAAATTCCTGTTGCATCTGAAAGTAGAAACTCGCCCGATTACAAAGGTATGTGTATTTTTGCCCTAGGCCATAGTAGTTATTGGTTTCGAGTATCAGACTTGCGAAAATTGTGATGGTCTCTCAACCATTCCTTAACTTCAAACTCCCATATCTCGCGAACGGATTGACGAAATCGAGAAATTCCTGTTGCATCTGAAAGTAGATACTCGCCCGATTACAAAGGTATGTGTATTTTTCCCCTAGGCCGTAGTAGTTATTGGTTTCGAGTATCAGACTTCCGAAAATTGTGATGGTCCCACAACCATTCCTTAACTTCAAACTCCCATATCTCGCGAACGGATTGACGAACTCGAGGAATTCCTGTTGCATCTGAAAGTAGAAACTCGCCCCATTACAATGGTGTGTGTACTTTTCCCCTAGGCCATTCCAGTTATTGGTTTCGAGTACCAGATTTGCGAAAAATTTGATGGTTTCTCAACCGTTCCTTAATTTCAAACCCCCATGTCTCGCGAACGGATTGATGAACTCGAGAAATTCCTGTTGGATCTAAAAGCAGAAACTCGCCCGATTACAACGGTATGTGTATTTTTGCCCTAGGCCATAGTAGTTATTGGTTTCGAGTATCAGACTTGCGAAAATTTTGAAGGTTTCTCAAGCATTCTTTAACTTCAAACTCCGATACCTCGCGAACGGATTGGCGAACTCGAGAAATTCCTGTTGCATCTGAAAGTAGAGACTCGCCCGATTACAAAGGTATGTGTATTTTTCCCCTAGGCCGTAGTAGTTATTGGTTTCGAGTATCAGACTTCCGAAAATTGTGATGGTCCCACAACCATTCCTTAACTTCAAACTCCCATATCTCGCGAACGGATTGACGAACTCGAGGAATTCCTGTTGCATCTGAAAGTAGAAACTCGCCCCATTACAATGGTGTGTGTACTTTTCCCCTAGGCCATTCCAGTTATTGGTTTCGAGTACCAGATTTGCGAAAATTTTGATGGTTTCTCAACCGTTCTTTAATTTCAAACTCCCATATCTCGCGAACGGATTGACGAGCTCGAGAAATTCCTATTGCATCTGAAAGTATAAACTCGCCCGATTACAAAGGTATGTGTATTTTTCCCCTAGGCCTTTGTAGTTATTGGTTTCGAGTATCAGAATTGCGAAAATTTTGATGGTTTCTCAACCATTCCTTAACTTCAAACTCCCATATCTTGCGAATGGATTGACGAACTCGAGAAATTCCTGTTGCATTTGAAAGTAGAAACTTGCCCGATTACAATGGTGTGTGAACTTTTCCCCTAGGCCGTTCCAGTTATTGGTTTCGAGTATCAGAGTTGCGAAAATTTTGATGGTTTCTCATCGATTTCTTAACTTCAAACTCCCATATCTTGCGAACGGATTGACGAACTCGAGAAATTCCTGTTGCATTTGAAAGTAGAAACTTGTCCGATTACAATGGTGTGTGAACTTTTCCCCTAGGCCGTTCCAGTTATTGGTTTCGAGTATCAGAGTTGCGAAAATTTTGATGGTTTCTCATCGATTTCTTAACTTCAAATTCCCATATCTCGCGAACGGATTGACGAACTCGATTATTTCCTGTTGCATCTGAAAGTAGAATCTCGCCCCATTACAATGGTGTGTGTACTTTTCCCCTAGGACATTCCTGTTATTGGTTTCGAGTATCAGACTTGCGACAATTTTGATGATTTCTCAAGCATTCCTTAACATCAAACTCCCATATCTCAAGAACGGATTGACGAACTCGATTATTTACTGTTGCTTCTGAAATTAGAAAGTCGAACGATTACAAACGTGTGTGTACTTTTTCCCTAGGTCATTCCAGTTATTCGTTTCTAGCATCAGAATTGCGAAAATTTTGATGGTTTCTCAACCATCCCTTAACTTCAAACTCCCATATCTCGCGAACGGATTGACGAACTCGAGAAATTCCTGTTGCATCTGAAAGTAGAAACTTGCCCGATTACAATGGCATGTGCCCTTTTCCCCTAGGCCGTTCCAGTTATTGGTGTCGAGTATCAGACTTGCGAAAATTTTGATGGTTTCTCAACCATTCCTTAACTTCAAACACCCATATCTCGCTAACGGATTGACGAACTCGATTATTTCCTGTTGCATCTGAAAGTAGAAAGTCGACCGATTACAATGGTGTGTGTACTATTTCCCTAGGTCATTCCAGTTATTCGTTTCTAGCATCAGAATTGCGAAAATTTTGATGGTTTCTCAACCGTTCCTTAATTTCAAACTCCCATATCTCGCGAACGGATTGACGAACTCGGGAAATTCCTGTTGCATCTCAAAGCAGAAACTCGTCAGATTACAACGGTATGTGTATTTTTGCCCTAGGCCATAGTAGTTATTGATTTCGAGAATCAGACTTGCGAAAATTTTGATGGTTTCTCAAGCATTCCTTAACTTCAAAATCCCTTATCTCGCGAACGGATTGACGAACTCGATTATTTCCTGTTGCATCTGAAAGTAGAAACTCGACCGAATAGAATGGTGTGTGCACTTTTCCTCTAGGTCATTCCCGTTATTCGTTTCTAGCATCAGAATTGCGAAAATTTTGATGGTTTCTCAACCATTCCTTAACTTCAAACACCGATACCTCGCGAACGGATTGGCGAACTCGAGAAATTCCTGTTGCATCAGAAAGTAGAAACTCGCCCGATTACAAAGGTATGTGTATTTTTCCCCTAAGCCTTTGTAGTTATTGGTTTCGAGTATCAGAGTTGCGAAAATTTTGATGGTTTCTCAACCGTTCCTTAATTTCAAACCCCCATGTCTCGCGAACGGATTGATGAACTCGAGTAATTCCTGTTGGATCTAAAAGCAGAAACTCGCCCGATTACAAAGGTGTGTGTATTTTTCCCCTAGGCCGTAGTAGTTATTGGTTTCGAGTATCAGAGTTCCGAAAATTGTGATGGTCTCACAACCATTCCTTAACTTCAAACTCCCATATCTCGCGAACGGATTGACGAACTCGAGGATTTCCTGTTGCATCTGAAAGTAGAAACTCGCCCCATTACAATGGTGTGTGTACTTTTCCCCTAGGCCATTCCAGTTATTGGTTTCGAGTATCACACTTGCGAAAGTTTTGATGGTTTCTCAACCATTCCTTAATTTCAAACTCCCATATCTCGCGAACGGATTGACGAACGCGATTATTTCCTGTTGCATCTGAAAGTAGAAAGTCGACCTATTACAATGGTGTGTGTACTTTTTCCCTAAGTCATTCCAGTTATTCGTTTCTAGCATCAGAATTGCGAAAATTTTGATGGTTTCTCAACCATTCCTTAACTTAACACTCCCATATCTCGCGAACGGATTGACGAACTCGAGAAATTCCTGTTGCATCTGAAAGTAGAAACTCGTCCGATTACAAAGGTATGTGTATTTTTCCCCAAGGCCAATGTAGTTATTGGTTTCGAGTATCAGAGTTCCGAAAATTGTGATGGTCTCACAACCATTCCTTAACTTCAAACTCCCATATCTCGCGAACGGATTGACGAACTCGAGGAATTCCTGTTGCATCTGAAAGTAGAAACTCTCCCTATTACAATGGTGTGTGTACTTTTCCCCTAGGCCATTCCAGTTATTGGTTTCGAGTATCAGACTTGCGAAAATTTTGATGTTTTCTCAACCATTCCTTAATTTCAAACACCCATATCTCGCGAACGAATTGACGAACTCGAGAAATTCCTGCTGCATCTGAAAGCAGAAACTCGTCCGATTACAACGGTATGTGTATTTCTTCCCTAGGCCATAGTAGTTATGGTTTTCGAGTATCAGACCTGCGAAAATTGTGATGGTCTCTCAACCATTCCTTAACTTCAAACTCCCATATCTCGCGAACGGATTGACGAACTCGAGGATTTCCTGTTGCATCTGAAAGTAGAAACTCGCCCCATTACAACGGTGTGTGTAATTTTCCCCTAGGCCATTCCAGTTATTGGTTTCGAGTATCAGACTTGCGAAAATTTTGATGGTTCCTCAACCATTCCTTAACTTCAAACTCCCATATCTCGCGAACGGATTGACGAGCTCGAGAAAATCCTGTTGCATCTGAAAGTAGACACTCGCCCGACTACAAAGGTATGTGTATTTTACCCCTAAGCCTTTGTAGTTATTGGTTTCGAGTATCAGACTTGCGACAATTTTGATGATTTCTCAAGCATTCCTTAACATCAAACTCCCATATCTCAAGAACGGATTGACGAACTCGATTATTTACTGTTGCTTCTGAAATTAGAAAGTCGAACGATTACAAACGTGTGTGTACTTTTTCCCTAGGTCATTCCAGTTATTCGTTTCTAGCATCAGAATTGCGAAAATTTTGATGGTTTCTCAACCATCCCTTAACTTCAAACTCCCATATCTCGCGAACGGATTGACGAACTCGAGAAATTCCTGTTGCATCTGAAAGTAGAAACTTGCCCGATTACAATGGCATGTGCCCTTTTCCCCTAGGCCGTTCCAGTTATTGGTGTCGAGTATCAGACTTGCGAAAATTTTGATGGTTTCTCAACCATTCCTTAACTTCAAACACCCATATCTCGCTAACGGATTGACGAACTCGATTATTTCCTGTTGCATCTGAAAGTAGAAAGTCTACCGATTACAATGGTGTGTGTTCTTTTCCCCTAGGTCATTCCAGTTATTCGTTTCTAGCATCAGAATTGCGAAAATTTTGATGGTTTCTCAACCATTCCTTAACTTCAAACACCGATACCTCGCGAACGGATTGGCGAACTCGAGAAATTCCTGTTGCATCAGAAAGTAGAAACTCGCCCGATTACAAAGGTATGTGTATTTTTACCCTAGGCCTTTGTAGTTATTGGTTTCGAGTATCAGACTTGCGAAAATTTTGATGGTTTCTCAAGTATTCCTTAACTTCAAACTCCCATATCTCGCGAACGGATTGACGGACTCGATTGTTTCCTGTTTAATCTGAAAGTAGAAGGTCTACCGATTACAATGGTGTGTGTACTTTTTCCCTAGGTCATTCCAGTTATTCGTTCCTAGCATCAGAATTGCGAAAATTTTGATGGTTTCTCAACCATTCCTTAACTTCAAACTCCCATATCTCGCGAACGGATTAACGAACTAGAGAAATTCCTGTTGCTTCTGAAAGTAGAATCTCGCCCCATTACAATGGTGTGTGTACTTTTCCCCTAGGCCATTCCAGTTATTGGTTTCGAGAATCAGACCAGCGAAAATTTTGATGGTTTCTCAACCATTTCTTAACTTCAAACTCCCATATCTCGCGAACGGATTGACGAACTCGAGAAATTCCTGTTGCATCTGAAAGCAGGATCTCGCCCTATTACAATGGTATTTGTATTTTTGCCCTAGGCCATAGTAGTTATTGGTTTCGAGTATCAGAATTGCGAAAATTTTGATGGTTTCTCAACCATTCCTTAACTTCAAACTCCCATATCTCGCGAACGGAATGACGAACTCGACAAATTCCTGTTGCATCTGAAAGTAGAAACTCGCCCGATTACAATGGTGTGTGTACTTTTCCCCTAGGCCATGCCAGTTCTTGGTTTCGGGTATCAGACTTGCGAAAATTGTGATGGTTACTCAACCATTCCTTAACTTCAAACTCCCATATCTCGCGAACGGATTGACGCACTCGAGAAATTCCTGTTGCATCTGAAAGTAGAAACTCGCCCGATTACAAAGGTATGTGTATTTTTGCCGTAGGCCGCAGTAGTTATTGGTTTCGAGTATCAGACTTCCGAAAATTGTGGTGGTTACTCAACCATTCAATAACTTCAAACTCCCATATCTCGCGAACGGATAAACGAACTCGAGAAATTCCTTTTGCATCTGACAGTGGAAACTCGCCCGATTACAAAGGCATGTGTATTTTTCCCCTAGGCCTTTGTAGTTATTGGTTTCGAGTATCAGAATTGCGAAAATTTTGATGGTTTCTCAACCATTCCTTAACTTCAAACTCCCATATCTTGCGAACGGATTGACGAACTCGATTATTTCCTGTTGCATCTGAAAGTAGAAAGTCGACCGATTACAATGGTGTGTGTACTTTTCCCCTAGGCCATTCCAGTTATTGGTTTCGAGTATCAGACTTGCGAAAATTTTGATGGTTTCTCAACCATTCCTTAACTTCAAACTCCCATATCTCGCGAACGGATTGACGAGCTCGAGAAATTCCTGTTGCATCTGAAAGTAGAAAGTCGACCGATTACAATGGTGTGTGTGCTTTTTCCCTAGGTCAGTCCAGTTATTCGTTTCTAGCATCAGACTTGCGAAAATTTTGATGGTTTCTTAACCATTCCTTAACTTGAAACTCCCATATCTCGCGAACGTATTGACGAACTCCATTAATTCCTGTTGCATCTGAAAGTAGAATCTCGCCCGATTACAATGGTGTGTGTACTTTTCCCCTAGGCCATTCTAGCTATTGGATTCGAGTATCAGACCAGCGAAGATTTTGATGGTTTCTCAACCATTCCTTAACTTCGAACTCCCATATCTCGCGAACGGATTGACGAACTCGGGAAATTCCTGTTACATCTGAAAGCAGACACTCGCCCGATTACAACGGTATTTGAATTTTTGCCCTAGGCCATAGTAGTTAGTGGTTTCGAGTATCAGAGTTGCGAAAATTTTGATGGTTTCTCAACCATTCCTTAACTTCAAACTCCGATACCTCGGGAACGGATTGGCGAACTCGAGGAATTCCTGTTGCACTTGAAAGTAGAAACTGGGCCGATTACAATGGTGTGTGTACTTTTCCCCCAGTCCGTTCCAGTTATTGGTTCCGTGTATCAGACTTGCGAAAATTTTGGTGGTTTCTCAACCATTCCTTAACTTCAAACTCCCATATCTCGCGAACGGATTGACGAGCTCGAGAAATTCCTGTTGCATCTGAAAGTAGAAACTCGCCCCATTAGAATGGTGTGTGTAATTTTCCCCTAGGCCATTCCAGTTATTGGTTTCGATCAGACTAGCGAAAATTTTGATGGTTTCTCAACCATTCCTTAACTTCAAACTCCCATATCTCGCGTACGGATTGACGAACTCGATTATTTCCTGTTGCATCTGAAAGTAGAAAGTCTACCGATTACAATGGTGTGTGTACTTTTCCCCTAGGTCATTCGAGTTATTCGTTTCTAGCATCAGAATTGCGAAAATTTTGATGGTTTCTCAACCATTCCTTAACTTCAAACTCCCATATCTCGCGAACGGATTGACGAGCTCGAGAAATTCCTGTTGCATCTGAAAGTAGAAACTCGCCCGATTACAAAGGTATGTGTGTATTTTTGCCCTAGGCCATAGTAGTTATTGGTTTCGAGTATCAGACTTGCGAAAATTGTGATGGTCTCTCAACCATTCCTTAACTTCAAACTCCCATATCTCGCGAACGGATTGACGAAATCGAGAAATTCCTGTTGCATCTGAAAGTAGAAACTCGCCCGATTACAAGGGTATGTGAATTTTTCCCCTAAGCCTTTGTAGTTATTGGTTTCGAGTATCAGAGTTGCGAAAATTTTGATGGTTTCTCAACCGTTCCTTAACTTCAAACCCCCATGTCTCGCGAACGGATTGATGAACTCGAGAAATTCCTGTTGGATCTAAAAGCAGAAACTCGCCCGATTACAACGGTATGTGTATTTTTGCCCTAGGCCATAGTAGTTATTGGTTTCGAGTATCAGACTTGCGAAAATTTTGAAGGTTTCACAACCATTCTTTAACTTCAAACTCCGATACCTCGCGAACGGATTGGCGAACTCGAGAAATTCCTGTTGCATCTGAAAGTAGAGACTCGCCCGATTACAAAGGTATGTGTATTTTCCCCCTAGGCCGTAGTAGTTATTGGTTTCGAGTATCAGACTCCGAAAATTGTGATGGTCCCACAACCATTCCTTAACTACAAACTCCCATATCTCGCGAACGGATTGACGAGCTCGAGAAATTCCTGTTGCATCTGAAAGTAGAAACTCGACCGATTACAAAGGTATGTGTATCTTTCTCCTAGGCCTTTGTAGTTATTGGTTTCGAGTATCAGACTTGCGAATATTTTGATAGTTTCTCAAGCATTCCTTAACTTCAAACTCCCATATCTCGCGAACAAATTGACGAACTCGAGGAATTCCGGTTGCATCTGAAAGTAGAAGCTCCCCCCATTACAAAGGTATGTGTATTTTTCCCCTAGGCCTTTGTAGTTATTGGTTTCGAGTATCAGAATTGCGAAAATTTTGATGGTTTCTCAACCATTCCTTAACTTCAAACTCCCATATCTTGCGAACGGATTGACGAACTCGAGAAATTCCTGTTGCATTTGAAAGTAGAAACTTGCCCGATTACAATGGTGTGTGAACTTTTCCCCTAGGCCGTTCCAGTTATTGGTTTCGAGTATCAGAGTTGCGAAAATTTTGATGGTTTCTCATCGATTTCTTAACTTCAAACTCCCATATCTCGCGAACGGATTGACGAGCTCGAGAAATTCCTGTTGCATCTGAAAGTAAAAACTCGCCCGATTACGAAGGTATGTGTATTTTTCCCCTCGGGCTTTGTAGTTATTGGTTTCGAGTATCAGACTTGCGAAAATTTTGATGGTTTCTCAAGCATTCCTTAACTTCAAATTCCCATATCTCGCGAACGGATTGACGAACTGGATTATTTCCTGTTGCATCTGAAAGTAGAAACTCGCCCCATTACAATGGTGTGTGTACTTTTCCCCTAGGACATTCCTGTTATTGGTTTCGAGTTTCAGACTTGCGAAAGTTTTGATGTTTTCTCAACCGTTCCTTAATTTCAAACTCCCATATCTCGCGAAAGAATTGACGAACTCGAGAAATTCCTGTTGCATCTGATAGCAGAAACTCGTCCGATTACAACGGTATGTGTATTTTTGCCCTAGGCCATAGTAGTTATTGGTTTCGAGTACCAGACTTGCGAAAACTTTGATGGTTCCTCAACCATCCTTTAACTTCAAACTCCGATACCTCGGGAACGGATTGGCGAACTCGAGGAATTCCTGTTGCACTTGAAAGTAGAAACTGGGCCGATTACAATGGTGTGTGTACTTTTCCCCTAGGCCATTCCAGTTATTGGTTTCGAGTATCAGACTTGCGAAAATTTTGAAGGTTTCTCAACCATTCTTTAACTTCAAACTCCGATACCTCGCGAACGGATTGGCGAACTCGAGAAATTCCTGTTGCATCTGAAAGTAGAGACTCGCCCGATTACAAAGGTATGTGTATTTTTCCCCTAGGCCGTAGTAGTTATTGGTTTCGAGTATCAGACTTCCGAAAATTGTGATGGTCCCACAACCATTCCTTAACTTCAAACTCCCATATCTCGCGAACGGATTGACGAACTCGAGGAATTCCTGTTCCATCTGAAAGTAGAAACTCGCCCCATTACAATGGTGTGTGTACTTTTCCCCTGGGCCATTCCAGTTATTGGTTTCGAGTATCACACTTGCGAAAATTTTGATGGTTTCTCAACCATTCCTTAACTTCAAACTCCCATATCTCGCGAACGGATTGACGAGCTCGAGAAATTCCTGTTGCATCTGAAAGTAGAAACTCGCCCGATTACAAAGGTATGTGTATTTTTGCCCTAGGCCATAGTAGTTATTGGTTTCGAGTATCAGACTTGCGAAAATTGTGATGGTCTCTCAACCATTCCTTAATTTCAAACCCCCATGTCTCGCGAACGGATTGATGAACTCGAGAAATTCCTGTTGGATCTACAAGCAGAAACTCGCCCGATTACAACGGTATGTGTATTTTTGCCCTAGGCCATAGTAGTTATTGGTTTCGAGTATCAGACTTGCGAAAATTTTGAAGGTTTCTCAACCATTCCTTAACTTCAAACTCCCATATCTCGCGAACGGATTCACGAACTCGAGAAATTCCTGTTGCATCTGAAAGTATAAACTCACCCGATTACAATGGTGTGTGTACTTTTCCCCTAGTCCGTTCCAGTTATTGGTTCCGAGTATCAGACTTGCGAAAATTTTGGTGGTTTCTCAACCATTCCTTAACTTCAAACTCCCATATCTCGCGAACGAATTGACGAACTCGAGGAATTCCGGTTGCATCTGAAAGTAGAAACTCCCCCCATTACAATGGTGTGTGTACTTTTCCCCTAGGCCATTCCAGTTATTGGTTTCGAGTACCAGTTTTGCAAAAATTTTGATGGTTTCTCAACCGTTCTTTAATTTCAAACTCCCATATCTCGCGAACGGATTCACGAACTCGAGAAATTCCTGTTGCATCTGAAAGTATAAACTCGCCCGATTACAAAGGTATGTGTATTTTTCCCCTAGGGCTTTGTAGTTATTGGTTTCGAGTATCACACTTGCGAAAATTTTGATGGTTTCTCAACCATTCCTTAACTTCAAACTCCCATATCTCGCGAACGGATTGACGAACTCGAGAAATTCCTGTTGCATTTGAAAGTAGATACTTGCCCGATTACAATGGTGTGTGAACTTTTCCCTTAGACCGTTCCAGTTATTGGTTTCGAGTATCAGAGTTGCGAAAATTTTGATGGTTTCTCATCGATTTCTTAACTTCAAACTCCCATATCTCGCGAACGGATTAACGAGCTCGAGAAATTCCTGTTGCATCTGAAAGTATAAACTCGCCCGATTACGAAGGTATGTGTATTTTTCCCCTCGGGCTTTGTAGTTATTGGTTTCGAGTATCAGACATGCGAAAATTTTGATGGTTTCTCAAGCATTCCTTAACTTAAAATTCCCATATCTCGCGAACGGATTGACGAACTCGATTATTTCCTGTTGCATCTGAAAGTAGAAAGTCGACCGATTACAATGGTGTGTGTACTTTTTCCCTAGGTCATTCCAGTTATGCGTTTCTAGCATCAGAATTGCGAAAATTTTGATGGTTTCTCAACCATTCCTTAACTTCAAACTCCCATATCTCGCGAACGGATTCACGAACTCGAGAAATTCCTGTTGCATCTGAAAGTATAAACTCGCCCGATTACAAAGGTATGTGTATTTTTCCCCTAGGGCTTTGTAGTTATTGGTTTCGAGTATCACACTTGCGAAAATTTTGATGGTTTCTCAACCATTCCTTAACTTCAAACTCCCATATCTCGCGAACGGATTGTCGAACTCGAAAAATTCCTGTTGCATCTGAAAGTAGAAACTCGCCCCATTACAATGGTGTGTGTACTTTTCCCCTAGGACATTCCTGTTATTGGTTTGGAGTATCAGACTAGCGAAAATTTTGATGTTTTCTCAACCGTTCCTTAATTTCAAACTCCCATATCTCGCGAACGAATTGACGAACTCGAGAAATTCCTGTTGCATCTGATAGCAGAAACTCGTCCGATTACAACGGTATGTGTATTTTTGCCCTAGGCCATAGTAGTTATTGGTTTCGAGTACCAGACTTGCGAAAATTTTGATGGTTCCTCATCCATCCTTTAACTTCAAACTCCGATACCTCGGGAACGGATTGGCGAACTCGAGGAATTCCTGTTGCACTTGAAAGTAGAAACTGGGCCGATTACAATGGTGTGTGTACTTTTCCCCTAGTCCGTTCCAGTTATTGGTTCCGAGTATCAGACTTGCGAAAATTTTGGTGGTTTCTCAACCATTCCTTAACTTCAAACTCCCATATCTCGCGAACGGATTGACGAACTCGAGAAATTCCTGTTGCATCTGAAAGTAGAAACTCGCCCGATTACAACGGTATGTGTATTTTTCCCCTGGGCCATTGTAGTTATAGGTTTCGAGTATCAGACTTGCGAAAATTTTGATGGCTTCTCAACCATTCCTTAACTTCAAACTCCCATTTCTCGCGACCGGATTGACGAACTCGAGAAATTCCGGTTGCATCTGAAAGTAGAAACTCGCCCGATTACAATGGTATGTGTACTTTTCCCCTAGGCCATTCCAGTTATTGGTTTCGAGTATCAGACGTGCGATAATTTTGATGGTTTCTCAACCATTCCTTAACTTCACACTTACATATCTCGCGAACGGATTGACGAACTCGAGAATTTCCTATTGCATCTGAAAGCAGAAACTCGCCCGGGTACAACGGTATGTGCATTTTTTCCCTACGCCATTACAGTTGTTGGTTTTGAGTATCAGACCAGCGAAAATTTTGATGGTTTCTCTACCATTCCTTAACTTCAAACTCCCATATCTCGCGAACGGATTGACGAACTAGAGAAATTCCTGTTGTAACTGAAAGTAGAAACTAGCCCGATTACAATGGTGTGTGTACTTTTTCCCTAGGCCATTCCAGTTGTTGGTTTCGAGTATCTGACCAGCGAAAATTTTGATGGTTTCTCAACCATTCCTTAACTTCAAACTCCCATATCTCGCGAACGGATTGACGAACTCGAGAAATTCCGGTTGCATCTGAAAGTAGAAACTCGCCCGATTACAACGGTATGTGTACTTTTCCCCTAGGCCATTCCAGTTATTGGTTTCGAGTATCAGACTTGCGGTAATTTTGATGGTTTCTCAACCATTCCTTAACTTCACACTTACATATCTCGCGAACGGATTGACGAACTCGAGAATTTCCTATTGCATCTGAAAGCAGAAACTCGCCCGGGTACAACGGTATGCGCATTTTTTCCCTAGGCCATTACAGTTGTTGGTTTCGAGTATCAGACCAGCGAAAATTTTGATGGTTTCTCAACCATTCCTTAACTTCAAACTCCCATATCTCGCGAACGGATTGACGAACTAGAGAAATTCCTGTTGTAACTGAAAGTAGAAACTAGCCCGATTACAATGGTGTGTGTACTTTTTCCCTAGGCCATTCCAGTTGTTGGTTTCGAGTATCTGACCAGCGAAAATTTTGATGGTTTCTCAACCATTCCTTAACTTCAAACTCCCATATCTCGCGAACGGATTGACGAACTCGAGAAATTCCTGCTGCATCTGAAAGTAGAAACTAGCCCGAGTACAATGGTGTGTGTACTTTTCCCCTAGGCCATTCCAGTTATTGGTTTCGAGTATCTGACCAGCGAAAATTTTGATGGTTTCTCAACCATTCCTTAACTTCAAACTCCCATATCTCGCGAACGGATTGACGAACTAGAGAAATTCCTGTTGCATCTGAAAGTAGAAACTAGCCCGATTACAATGGTGTGTGTACTTTTTCCCTAGGCCATTCCAGTTGTTGGTTTCGAGTATCAGACCAGCGAATATTTTGATGGTTTCTCAATCATTCCTTAAATTCAAACTCCCTTATCTCGCGAACGGATTGACGAACTCGAGAAATTCCTGTAGCATCTGAAAGCAGAAACTCGCCCGATTGCAACGGTATGTGCATTTTTGCCCTAGGCCATAGTAGTTATTGGTTTCGAGTATCAGACTTGCGAAAATTTCAATGGTTTCTCAACCATTCCTTAACTTCAAACTCCCATATCTCGCGAACGGATTGACGAACTCGAGAAATTCCTGTTGCGTCTGAAAGTAGAAACTAGCCCGATTACAATGGTGTGTGTACTTTTCCCCTAGGCCATTCCAGTTATTGGTTTCGAGTATCAGACCAGCGAAAATTTTGATGGTTTCTCAACCATTCCTTATCTTCAAACTGCCATATCTCGCGTCGGATTGACGAACTCGAGAAATTCCTGTTGCATCTGATAGCAGAAACTCGTCCGATTACAACGGTATGTGTATTTTTGCCCTAGGCCATAGTAGTTATTGGTTTCGAGTACCAGACTTGCGAAAATTTTGATGGTTCCTCATCCATCCTTTAACTTCAAACTCCGATACCTCGGGAACGGATTGGCGAACTCGAGGAGTTCCTGTTGCACTTGAAAGTAGCAACTGGGCCGATTACAATGGTGTGTGTACTTTTCCCCTAGTCCGTTCCAGTTATTGGTTCCGAGTATCAGACTTGCGAAAATTTTGGTGGTTTCTCAACCATTCCTTAACTTCAAACTCCCATATTTCGCGAACGGATTGACGAACTCGAGAAATTCCTGTTGCATCTGAAAGTAGAAACTCGCCCGATTACAACGGTATGTGTATTTTTCCTCTAGGCCATTGTAGTTATTGGTTTCGAGTATCAGACTTGCAAAAATTTTGATGGTTTCTCAACCATTCCTTAACTTCAAACTCCCATATCTCGCGAACGGATTGACGAACTCGAGAAATTCCTGTTGCGTCTGAAAGTAGAAACTAGCCCGATTACAATGGTGTGTGTACTTTTCCCCTAGGCCATTCCAGTTATTGGTTTCGAGTATCAGACCAGCGAAAATTTTGATGTTTTCTCAACCATTCCTTATCTTCAAACTGCCATATCTCGCGTCGGATTGACGAACTCGAGAAATTCCTGTTGCATCTGAAAGTAGAAACTCGCCCCATTACAATGTTGTGTGTACTTTTCCCCTAGGCCACTCCAGTTATTGGTTTCGAGTACCAGTTTTGCAAAAATTTTGATGGTTTCTCAACCGTTCTTTAATTTCAAACTCCCATATCTCGCGTACGGATTGACGAGCTCGAGAAATTCCTATTGCATCTGAAAGTATAAACTCGCCCGATTACAAAGGTATGTGTATTTTTCCCCTAGGGATTTGTAGTTATTGGTTTCGAGTATCAGACTTGCGAAAATTTTGATGGTTTCTCAAGCATTCCTTAACTTCAAACTCCCATATCTCGCGAACGGATTGACGAACTCGAGAAATTCCTGTTGCATTTGAAAGTAGATACTTGCCCGATTACAATGGTGTGTGAACTTTTCCCTTAGACCGTTCCAGTTATTGGTTTCGAGTATCAGAGTTGCGAAAATTTTGATGGTTTCTCATCGATTTCTTAACTTCAAACTCCCATATCTCGAGAACGGATTGACGAGCTCGAGAAATTCCTGTTGCATCTGAAAGTATAAACTCGCCCGATTACGAAGGTATGTGTATTTTTCCCCTCGGGCTTTGTAGTTATTGGTTTCGAGTATCAGACATGCGAAAATTTTGATGGTTTCTCAAGCATTCCTTAACTTAAAATTCCCATATCTCGCGAACGGATTGACGAACTCGATTATTTCCTGTTGCATCTGAAAGTAGAAAGTCGACCGATTACAATGGTGTGTGTACTTTTTCCCTAGGTCATTCCAGTTATTCGTTTCTAGCATCAGAATTGCGAAAATTTTGATGGTTTCTCAACCATTCCTTAACTTCAAACTCCCATATCTCGCGAATGGATTCACGAACTCGAGAAATTCCTGTTGCATCTGAAAGTATAAACTCGCCCGATTACAAAGCTATGTGTATTTTTCCCCTAGGGCTTTGTACTTATTGGTTTCGAGTATCACACTTGCGAAAATTTTGATGGTTTCTCAACCATTCCTTAACTTCAAACTCCCATATCTCGCGAACGGATTGTCGAACACGAAAAATTCTTGTTGCATCTGAAAGTAGAAACTCGCCCCATTACAATGGTGTGTGTACTTTTCCCCTAGGACATTCCTGTTATTGGTTTGGAGTATCAGACTTGCGAAAATTTTGATGTTTTCTCAACCGTTCCTTAATTTCAAACTCCCATATCTCGCGAACGAATTGACGAACTCGAGAAATTCCTGTTGCATCTGATAGCAGAAACTCGTCCGATTACAACGGTATGTGTATTTTGCCCTAGGCCATAGTAGTTATTGGTTTCGAGTACCAGACTTGCGAAAATTTTGATGGTTCCTCATCCATCCTTTAACTTCAAACTCCGATACCTCGGGAACGGATTGGCGAACTCGAGGAATTCCTGTTGCACTTGAAAGTAGAAACTGGGCCGATTACAATGGTGTGTGTACTTTTCCCCTAGTCCGTTGCAGTTATTGGTTCCGAGTATCAGACTTGCGAAAATTTCAATGGTTTCTCAACCATTCCTTAACTTCAAACTCCCATATCTCGCGAACGGATTGACGAACTCGAGAAATTCCTGTTGCGTCTGAAAGTAGAAACTAGCCCGATTACAATGGTGTGTGTACTCTTCCCCTAGGCCATTCCAGTTATTGGTTTCGAGTATCAGACCAGCGAAAATTTTGATGGTTTCTCAACCATTCCTTATCTTCAAACTGCCATATCTCGCGTCGGATTGACGAACTCGAGAAATTCCTGTTGCATCTGATAGCAGAAACTCGTCCGATTACAACGGTATGTGTATTTTTGCCCTAGGCCATAGTAGTTATTGGTTTCGAGTACCAGACTTGCGAAAATTTTGATGGTTCCTCATCCATCCTTTAACTTCAAACTCCGATACCTCGGGAACGGATTGGCGAACTCGAGGAGTTCCTGTTGCACTTGAAAGTAGCAACTGGGCCGATTACAATGGTGTGTGTACTTTTCCCCTAGTCCGTTCCAGTTATTGGTTCCGAGTATCAGACTTGCGAAAATTTTGGTGGTTTCTCAACCATTCCTTAACTTCAAACTCCCATATCTCGCGAACGGATTGACGAACTCGAGAAATTCCTGTTGCATCTGAAAGTAGAAACTCGCCCGATTACAACGGTATGTGTATTTTTCCTCTAGGCCATTGTAGTTATTGGTTTCGAGTATCAGACTTGCAAAAATTTTGATGGTTTCTCAACCATTCCTTAACTTCAAACTCCCATATCTCGCGAACGGATTGACGAACTCGAGAAATTCCTGTTGCGTCTGAAAGTAGAAACTAGCCCGATTACAATGGTGTGTGTACTTTTCCCCTAGGCCATTCCAGTTATTGGTTTCGAGTATCAGACCAGCGAAAATTTTGATGTTTTCTCAACCATTCCTTATCTTCAAACTGCCATATCTCGCGTCGGATTGACGAACTCGAGAAATTCCTGTTGCATCTGAAAGTAGAAACTCGCCCCATTACAATGGTGTGTGTACTTTTCCCCTAGGCCACTCCAGTTATTGGTTTCGAGTACCAGTTTTGCAAAAATTTTGATGGTTTCTCAACCGTTCTTTAATTTCAAACTCCCATATCTCGCGAACGGATTGACGAGCTCGAGAAATTCCTATTGCATCTGAAAGTATAAACTCGCCCGATTACAAAGGTATGTGTATTTTTCCCCTAGGGATTTGTAGTTATTGGTTTCGAGTATCAGACTTGCGAAAATTTTGATGGTTTCTCAAGCATTCCTTAACTTCAAACTCCCATATCTCGCGAACGGATTGACGAACTCGAGAAATTCCTGTTGCATTTGAAAGTAGATACTTGCCCGATTACAATGGTGTGTGAACTTTTCCCTTAGACCGTTCCAGTTATTGGTTTCGAGTATCAGAGTTGCGAAAATTTTGATGGTTTCTCATCGATTTCTTAACTTCAAACTCCCATATCTCGCGAACGGATTGACGAGCTCGAGAAATTCCTGTTGCATCTGAAAGTATAAACTCGCCCGATTACGAAGGTATGTGTATTTTTCCCCTCGGGCTTTGTAGTTATTGGTTTCGAGTATCAGACATGCGAAAATTTTGATGGTTTCTCAAGCATTCCTTAACTTAAAATTCCCATATCTCGCGAACGGATTGACGAACTCGATTATTTCCTGTTGCATCTGAAAGTAGAAAGTCGACCGATTACAATGGTGTGTGTACTTTTTCCCTAGGTCATTCCAGTTATTCGTTTCTAGCATCAGAATTGCGAAAATTTTGATGGTTTCTCAACCATTCCTTAACTTCAAACTCCCATATCTCGCGAACGGTTTCACGAACTCGAGAAATTCCTGTTGCATCTGAAAGTATAAACTCGCCCGATTACAAAGGTATGTGTATTTTTCCCCTAGGGCTTTGTAGTTATTGGTTTCGAGTATCACACTTGCGAAAATTTTGATGGTTTCTCAACCATTCCTTAACTTCAAACTCCCATATCTCGCGAACGGATTGTCGAACACGAAAAATTCCTGTTGCATCTGAAAGTAGAAACTCGCCCCATTACAATGGTGTGTGTACTTTTCCCCTAGGACATTCCTGTTATTGGTTTGGAGTATCAGACTTGCGAAAATTTTGATGTTTTCTCAACCGGTCCTTAATTTCAAACTCCCATATCTCGCGAACGAATTGACGAACTCGAGAAATTCCTGTTGCATCTGATAGCAGAAACTCGTCCGATTACAACGGTATGTGTATTTTTGCCCTAGGCCATAGTAGTTATTGGTTTCGAGTACCAGACTTGCGAAAATTTTGATGGCTTCTCAACCATTCCTTAACTTCAAACTCCCATTTCTCGCGACCGGATTGACGAACTCGAGAAATTCCGGTTGCATCTGAAAGTAGAAACTCGCCCGATTACAATGGTATGTGTACTTTTCCCCTAGGCCATTCCAGTTATTGGTTTCGAGTATCAGAATTGCGATAATTTTGATGGTTTCTCAACCATTCCTTAACTTCAAACTCCCATATCTCGCGAACGGATTGACGAACTCGAGAAATTCCTGTTGCATCTGAAAGTAGAAACTCGCCCGATTACAACGGTATGTGTATTTTTCCCCTGGGCCATTGTAGTTATTGGTTTCGAGTATCAGACTTGCGAAAATTTTGATGGCTTCTCAACCATTCCTTAACTTCAAACTCCCATTTCTCGCGACCGGATTGACGAACTCGAGAAATTCCGGTTGCATCTGAAAGTAGAAACTCGCCCGATTACAATGGTATGTGTACTTTTCCCCTAGGCCATTCCAGTTATTGGTTTCGAGTATCAGAATTGCGATAATTTTGATGGTTTCTCAACCATTCCTTAACTTCACACTTACATATCTCGCGAACGGATTGACGAACTCGAGAATTTCCTATTGCATCTGAAAGCAGAAACTCGCCCGGGTACAACGGTATGTGCATTTTTTCCCTAGGCCATTACAGTTGTTGGTTTCGAGTATCAGACCAGCGAAAATTTTGATGGTTTCTCAACCATTCCTTAACTTCAAACTCCCATATCTCGCGAACGGATTGACGAACTAGAGAAATTCCTGTTGTAACTGAAAGTAGAAACTAGCCCGATTACAATGGTGTGTGTACTTTTTCCCTAGGCCATTCCAGTTGTTGGTTTCGAGTATCTGACCAGCGAAAATTTTGATGGTTTCTCAACCATTCCTTAACTTCAAACTCCCATATCTCGCGAACGGATTGACGAACTCGAGAAATTCCTGCTGCATCTGAAAGTAGAAACTAGCCCGAGTACAATGGTGTGTGTACTTTTCCCCTAGGCCATTCCAGTTATTGGTTTCGAGTATCAGACCAGCGAAAATTTTGATGGTTTCTCAACCATTCCTTATCTTCAAACTGCCATATCTCGCGTCGGATTGACGAACTCGAGAAATTCCTGTTGCATCTGAAAGTAGAAACTCGCCCGATTACAACGGTATGTGTATTTTTCCCCTGGGCCATTGTAGTTATTGGTTTCGAGTATCAGACTTGCGAAAATTTTGATGGCTTCTCAACCATTCCTTAACTTCAAACTCCCATTTCTCGCGACCGGATTGACGAACTCGAGAAATTCCGGTTGCATCTGAAAGTAGAAACTAGCCCGATTACAATGGTGTGTGTACTTTTTCCCTAGGCCATTCCAGTTGTTGGTTTCGAGTATCAGACCAGCGAATATTTTGATGGTTTCTCAACCATTCCTTAAATTCAAAATCCCTTATCTCGCGAACGGATTGACGAACTCGAGAAATTCCTGTAGCATCTGAAAGCAGAAACTCGCCCGATTGCAACGGTATGTGCATTTTTGCCCTAGGCCATAGTAGTTATTGGTTTCGAGTATCAGACTTGCGAAAATTTCAATGGTTTCTCAACCATTCCTTAACTTCAAACTCCCATATCTCGCGAACGGATTGACGAACTCGAGAAATTCCTGTTGCGTCTGAAAGCAGAAACTCGCCCGATTACAACGGTATGTGTATTTTTCCCCTAGGCCATTGTAGTTATTGGTTTCGAGTATCAGACTTGCGAAAATTTTGATGGTTTCTCAACCATTCCTTAACTTCAAACTCCCATTTCTCGCGACCGGATTGACGATCTCGAGAAATTCCGGTTGCACCTGAAAGTAGAAACTGGCCCGATTACAATGGTATGCGTACTTTTCCCCTAGGCCATTCCAGTTATTGGTTTCGAGTATCAGACCAGCGAAAATTTTGATGGTTTCTCAACCATTCCTTAACTTCAAACTCCCATATCTCGCGAACGGAATGACGAACTCGTGAAATTCCTGTTGCATCTGAAAGTAGAAACTCGCCCGATTACAACGGTATGTGCATTTTTGTCCTTGGCCATAGTAGTTATTGGTTTCGAGTATCAGACCAGCGAAAATGTTGATGGTTTCTCAACCATTCCTTATTTTCAAACTGCCATATCTCGCGAACGGATTGACGAACTCGAGAAATACCTATTGCTTCTGAAAGTAGAATCTCGCCACATTACAATGGTGTGTGTACTTTTCCCCTAGGCCATTCCAGTTATTGGTTTCGAGTATCAGACTTGCGAAAATTTTGATGGTTTCTCAACCGTTCCTTACTTTCAAACTCCCATATCTCGCGAACGGATTGACGAACTCGAGAAATTCCTGTTGTAACTGAAAGTAGAAACTAGCCCGATTACAATGGTGTGTGTACTTTTTCCCTAGGCCATTCCAGTTGTTGGTTTCGAGTATCTGACCAGCGAAGATTTTGATGGTTTCTCAACCATTCCTTAACTTCAAACTCCCATATCTCGCGAACGGATTGACGAACTCGAGAAATTCCTGCTGCATCTGAAAGTAGAAACTAGCCCGAGTACAATGGTGTGTGTACTTTTCCCCTAGGCCATTCCAGTTATTGGTTTCGAGTATCTGACCAGCGAAAATTTTGATGGTTTCTCAACCATTCCTTAACTTCAAACTCCCATATCTCGCGAACGGATTGACGAACTAGAGAAATTCCTGTTGCATCTGAAAGTAGAAACTAGCCCGATTACAATGGTGTGTGTACTTTTTCCCTAGGCCATTCCAGTTGTTGGTTTCGAGTATCAGACCAGCGAATATTTTGATGGTTTCTCAACCATTCCTTAAATTCAAACTCCCTTATCTCGCGAACGGATTGACGAACTCGAGAAATTCCTGTAGCATCTGAAAGCAGAAACTCGCCCGATTGCAACGGTATGTGCATTTTTGCCCTAGGCCATAGTAGTTATTGGTTTCGAGTATCAGACTTGCGAAAATTTCAATGGTTTCTCAACCATTCCTTAACTTCACACTCCCATATCTCGCGAACGGATTGACGACCTCGAGAAATTCCTGTTGCGTCTGAAAGTAGAAACTAGCCCGATTACAATGGTGTGTGTACTTTTCCCCTAGGCCATTCCAGTTATTGGTTTCGAGTATCAGACCAGCGAAAATTTTGATGGTTTCTCAACCATTCCTTATCTTCAAACTGCCATATCTCGCGTCGGATTGACGAACTCGAGAAATTCCTGTTGCATCTGAAAGTAGAAACTCGCCCGATTACAACGGTATGTGTATTTTTCCCCTAGGCCATTGTAGTTATTGGTTTCGAGTATCAGACGTGCGAAAATTTTGATGGTTTCTCAACCATTCCTTAACTTCAAACTCCCATTTCTCGCGACCGGATTGACGATCTCGAGAAATTCCGGTTGCACCTGAAAGTAGAAACTGGCCCGATTACAATGGTATGCGTACTTTTCCCCTAGGCCATTCCAGTTATTGGTTTCGAGTATCAGACCAGCGAAAATTTTGATGGTTTCTCAACCATTCCTTAACTTCAAACTCCCATATCTCGCGAACGGAATGACGAACTCGTGAAATTCCTGTTGCATCTGAAAGTAGAAACTCGCCCGATTACAACGGTATGTGCATTTTTGTCCTTGGCCATAGTAGTTATTGGTTTCGAGTATCAGACCAGCGAAAATGTTGATGGTTTCTCAACCATTCCTTATTTTCAAACTGCCATATCTCGCGAACGGATTGACGAACTCGAGAAATACCTATTGCTACTGAAAGTAGAATCTCGCCACATTACAATGGTGTGTGTACTTTTCCCCTAGGCCATTCCAGTTATTGGTTTCGAGTATCAGACTTGCGAAAATTTTGATGGTTTCTCAACCGTTCCTTAATTTCAAACTCCCATATCTCGCGAACGGATTGACGAACTCGATTAATTCCTGTTGCATCTGAAAGTATAAACTCGACCGATTAGAATGGTGTGTGCACTTTTCCCCTAGGTCATTCCAGTTAATCGTTTCTAGCATCAGAATTGCGAAAATTTTGATGGTTTCTCAACCATTCCTTAACTTCGAACTCCCATATCTCGCGAACGGATTGACGAACTCGAGAAATTCCTGTTGCTTCTGAAAGTAGAAACTCGCCCCATTACAATGGTGTGTGTACTTTTCCCCTAGGACATTCCTGTTATTGTTTTGGAGTATCAGACTTGCGAGAATTTTGATGTTTTCTCAACCGTTCCTTAATTTCAAACTCCCATATCTCGCGAACGAATTGACGAACTCGAGAAATTCCTGTTGCATCTGATAGCAGAAACTCGTCCGATTACAACGGTATGTGTATTTTTGCCCTAGGCCATAGTAGTTATTGGTTTCGAGTACCAGACTTGCGAAAATTTTGATGGTTCCTCATCCATCCTTTAACTTCAAACTCCGATACCTCGGGAACGGATTGGCGAACTCGAGGAATTCCTGTTGCACTTGAAAGTAGAAACTGGGCCGATTACAATGGTGTGTGTACTTTTCCCCTAGTCCGTTCCAGTTATTGGTTCCGAGTATCAGACTTGCGAAAATTTTGGTGGTTTCTCAACCATTCCTTAACTTCAAACTCCCATATCTCGCGAACGGATTGACGAACTCGAGAAATTCCTGTTGCATCTGAAAGTAGAAACTCGCCCGATTACAACGGTATGTGTATTTTTCCCCTAGGCCATTGTAGTTATTGGTTTCGAGTATAAGACTTGCAAAAATTTTGATGGTTTCTCAACCATTCCATAACTTCAAACTCCCATATCTCGCGAACGGATTGACGAACTCGAGAAATTCCTGTTGCGTCTGAAAGTAGAAACTAGCCCGATTACAATGGTGTGTGTTCTTTTCCCCTAGGCCATTCCAGTTATTGGTTTCGAGTATCAGACCAGCGAAAATTTTGATGTTTTCTCAACCATTCCTTATCTTCAAACTGCCATATCTCGCGTCGGATTGACGAACTCGAGAAATTCCTGTTGCATCTGAAAGTAGAAACTCGCCCGATTACAACGGTATGTGTATTTTTCCCCTAGGCCATTACAGTTGTTGGTTTCGAGTATCAGACCAGCGAAAATTTCGATGGTTTCTCAACAATTCCTTAACTTCAAACTCCCATATCTCGCGAACGGATTGACGAACTCGAGAAATTCCTGCTGCATCTGAAAGTAGAAACTAGCCCGAGTACAATGGTGTGTGTACTTTTCCCCTAGGCCATTCCAGTTATTGGTTTCGAGTATCTGACCAGCGAAAATTTTGATGGTTTCTCAACCATTCCTTAACTTCAAACTCCCATATCTCGCGAACGGATTGACGAACTAGAGAAATTCCTGTTGCATCTGAAAGTAGAAACTAGCCCGATTACAATGGTGTGTGTACTTTTTCCCTAGGCCATTCCAGTTGCTGGTTTCGAGTATCAGACCAGCGAATATTTTGATGGTTTCTCAACCATTCCTTAAATTCAAACTCCCTTATCTCGCGAACGGATTGACGAACTCGAGAAATTCCTGTAGCATCTGAAAGCAGAAACTCGCCCGATTGCAACGGTATGTGCATTTTTGCCCTAGGCCATAGTAGTTATTGGTTTCGAGTATCAGACTTGCGAAAATTTTGATGGTTTCTCAACCATTCCTTAACTTCAAACTCCCATTTCTCGCGACCGGATTGACGAACTCGAGAAATTCCGGTTGCACCTGAAAGTAGAAACTGGCCCGATTACAATGGTATGCGTACTTTTCCCCTAGGCCATTCCAGTTATTGGTTTCGAGTATCAGACCAGCGAAAATTTTGATGGTTTCTCAACCATTCCTTAACTTCAAACTCCCATATCTCGCGAACGGATTGACGAACTCGTGAAATTCCTGTTGCATCTGAAAGTAGAAACTCGCCCGATTACAACGGTATGCGCATTTTTGCCCTTGGCCATAGTAGTTATTGGTTTCGAGTATCAGACCAGCGAAAATGTTGATGGTTTCTCAACCATTCCTTATTTTCAAACTGCCATATCTCGCGAACGGATTGACGAACTCGAGAAATACCTATTGCTTCTGAAAGTAGAATCTCGCCACATTACAATGGTGTGTGTACCTTTCCCCTAGGCCATTCCAGTTATTGGTTTCGAGTATCAGACTTGCGAAAATTTTGATGGTTTCTCAACCGTTCCTTAATTTCAAACTCCCATATCTCGCGAACGGATTGACGAACTCGAGAAATTCCTGTTGCATCTGAAAGCAGAAACTCGTCCGATTACAACGGTATGTGTATTTTTGCCCTAGGCCATAGTAGTTATTGGTTTCGAGAATCAGACTTGCGAGAATTTTGATGGTTTCTCAAGCATTCCTTAACTTCAAACTCCCATATCTCGCGAACGGATTGACGAACTCGATTAATTCCTGTTGCATCTGAAAGTATAAACTCGACCGATTAGAATGGTGTGTGCACTTTTCCCCTAGGTCATTCCAGTTAATCGTTTCTAGCATCAGAATTGCGAAAATTTTGATGGTTTCTCAACCATTCCTTAACTTCGAACTCCCATATCTCGCGAACGGATTGACGAACTCGAGAAATTCCTGTTGCATCTGAAAGCAGAAACTCGTCCGATTACAACGGTATGTGTATTTTTGCCCTAGGCCATAGTAGTTATTGGTTTCGAGTATCAGACTTCCGAAAATTGTGATGGTTACTCAACCATTCAATAACTTCAAACTCCCATATCTCGCGAACGGATAGACGAACTCGAGAAATTCCTGTTGCATCTGAAAGCAGAAACTCATCCGATTACAAAGGTATGTGCATTTTTGCCCTAGGCCATAGTAGTTATTGGTTTCTAGTATCAGACTTGCGAAAATTTCGATGGTTTCTCAACCATTCCTTAACTTCAAACTCCCATATCTCGCGAACGGATTGACGAACTCGAGAAATTCCTGTTGAATCTGAAAGTAGAAACTAGCCCGATTACAATGGTGTGTGTACTTTTCCCCTAGGCCATTCCAGTTATTGGTTTCGAGTATCAGACCAGCGAAAATTTTGATGGTTTCTCAACCATTCCTTAACTTCAAACTCCCATATCTCGCGAACGGATTGACGAACTCGAGAAATTCCTGTTGCATCTGAAAGTAGAAACTCGCCCGATTACAATGGTGTGTGTACTTTTTCCCTAGGCCACTCAAGTTGTTGGTTTCGAGTATCAGACCAGCGAATATTTTGATGGTTTCTCAACCATTCCTGAAATTCAAACTCCCTTATCTCGCGAACGGATTGACGAACTCGAGAAATTCCTGTAGCATCTGAAAGCGGAAACTCGCCCGATTGCAACGGTATGTGTATTTTTCCCCTAGGCCATTGTAGTTATTGGTTTCGAGTATCAGACTTGCGAAAATTTTGATGGTTTCTCAACCATTCCTTAACTTCAAACTCCCATTTCTCGCGACCGGATTGACGAACTCGAGAAATTCCGGTTGCATCTGAAAGTAGAAACTCGCCCGATTACAATGATATGTGTACTTTTCCCCTAGGCCATTCCAGTTATTGGTTTCGAGTATCAGACTTGCGATAATTTTGACGGTTTCTCAACCATTCCTTAACTTCACACTTACATATCTCGCGAACGGATTGACGAACTCGAGAATTTCCTATTGCATTTGAAAGCAGAAACTCGCCCGGTTACAGCGGTATGTGCATTTTGGCCCTAGGCCATAGTAGTTATTGGTTTCGAGTATCAGACTTGCGAAAATTTTGATGGTTTCTCAACCATTCCTTAACTTCAAACTCCCATTTCTCGCGAACGGATTGACGAACTAGAGAGATTCCTGTTGCATCTGAAAGTAGAAACTGGCCCGATTACAATGGTATGCGTACTTTTCCCCTAGGCCATTCCATTTACTGGTTTCGAGTATCTGACCAGCGAAAATTTTGATGGTTTATCAACCATTCCTTAACTTCAAACTCCCATATCTCGCGAACGGATTGACGAACTAGAGAAATTCCTGTTGCATCTGAAAGTAGAAACTAGCCCGATTACAATGGTGTGTGTACTTTTCCCCTAGGCCATTCCAGTTATTGGTTTCGAGTATCAGACCAGCGAAAATTTTGATGGTTTCTCAACCATTCCTTATCTTCAAACTGCCATATCTCGCGTCGGATTGACGAACTCGAGAAATTCCTGTTGCATCTGAAAGTAGAAACTCGCCCGATTACAACGGTATGTGTACTTTTCCCCTAGGCCATTGTAGTTATTGGTTTCGAGTATCAGACTTGCGAAAATTTTGATGGTTTCTCAACCATTCCTTAACTTCAAACTCCCTTTTCTCGCGACCGGATTGACGAACTCGAGAAATTCCGGTTGCATCTGAAAGTAGAAACTCGCCCGATTACAATGATATGTGTACTTTTCCCCTAGGCCGTTCCAGTTATTGGTTTCGAGTATCAGACTTGCGATAATTTTGACGGTTTCTCAACCATTCCTTAACTTCACACTTACATATCTCGCGAACGGATTGACGAACTCGAGAATTTCCTATTGCATTTGAAAGCAGAAACTCGCCCGGTTACAACGGTATGTGCATTTTGGCCCTAGGCCATAGTAGTTATTGGTTTCGAGTATCAGACTTGCGAAAATTTTGATGGTTTCTCAACCATTCCTTAACTTCAAACTCCCATTTCTCGCGAACGGATTGACGAACTAGAGAGATTCCTGTTGCATCTGAAAGTAGAAACTGGCCCGATTACAATGGTATGCGTACTTTTCCCCTAGGCCATTCCATTTACTGGTTTCGAGTATCAGACCAGCGAAAATTTTGATGGTTTCTCAACCATTCCTTAACTTCAAACTCCCATATCTCGCGAACGGATTGACGAACTAGAGAAATTCCTGTTGTAACTGAAAGTAGAAACTAGCCCGATTACAATGGTGTGTGTACTTTTTCCCTAGGCCATTCCAGTTGTTGGTTTCGAGTATCAGACCAGCGAATATTTTGATGGTTTCTCAACCATTCCTTAAATTCAAACTCCCTTATCTCGCGAACGGATTGACGAACTCGAGAAATTCCTGTTGCGTCTGCAAGTAGAAACTAGCCCGATTACAATGGTGTGTGTACTTTTCCCCTAGGCCATTCCAGTTATTGGTTTCGAGTATCAGACCAGCGAAAATTTTGATGGTTTCTCAACCATTCCTTATCTTCAAACTGCCATATCTCGCGTCGGATTGACGAACTCGAGAAATTCCTGTTGCATCTGAAAGTAGAAACTCGCCCGATTACAACGGTATGTGTATTTTTCCCCTGGGCCATTGTAGTTATTGGTTTCGAGTATCAGACTTGCGAAAATTTTGATGGTTTCTCAACCATTCCTTAACTTCAAACTCCCATTTCTCGCGACCGGATTGACGAACTCGAGAAATTCCGGTTGCATCTGAAAGTAGAAACTCGCCCGATTACAATGGTATGTGTACTTTTCCCCTAGGCCATTCCAGTTATTGGTTTCGAGTATCAGACTTGCGATAATTTTGATGGTTTCTCAACCTTTCCTTAACTTCACACTTACATATCTCGCGAACGGATTGACGAACTCGAGAATTTCCTATTGCATCTGAAAGCAGAAACTCGCCCGGGTACAACGGTATGTGCATTTTTTCCCTAGGCCATTCCAGTTGTTGGTTTCGAGTATCAGACCAGCGAAAATTTCGATGGTTTCTCAACCAGTCCTTAACTTCAAACTCCCATATCTCGCGAACGGATTGACGAACTCGAGAAATTCCTGCTGCATCTGAAAGTAGAAACTAGCCCGAGTACAATGGTGTGTGTACTTTTCCCCTAGGCCATTCCAGTTATTGGTTTCGAGTATCTGACCAGCGAAAATTTTGATGGTTTATCAACCATTCCTTAACTTCAAACTCCCATATCTCGCGAACGGATTGACGAACTAGAGAAATTCCTGTTGCATCTGAAAGTAGAAACTAGCCCGATTACAATGGTGTGTGTACTTTTCCCCTAGGCCATTCCAGTTATTGGTTTCGAGTATCAGACCAGCGAAAATTTTGATGGTTTCTCAACCATTCCTTATCTTCAAACTGCCATATCTCGCGTCGGATTGACGAACTCGAGAAATTCCTGTTGCATCTGAAAGTAGAAACTCGCCCGATTACAACGGTATGTGTACTTTTCCCCTAGGCCATTGTAGTTATTGGTTTCGAGTATCAGACTTGCGAAAATTTTGATGGTTTCTCAACCATTCCTTAACTTCAAACTCCCTTTTCTCGCGACCGGATTGACGAACTCGAGAAATTCCGGTTGCATCTGAAAGTAGAAACTCGCCCGATTACAATGATATGTGTACTTTTCCCCTAGGCCGTTCCAGTTATTGGTTTCGAGTATCAGACTTGCGATAATTTTGACGGTTTCTCAACCATTCCTTAACTTCACACTTACATATCTCGCGAACGGATTGACGAACTCGAGAATTTCCTATTGCATTTGAAAGCAGAAACTCGCCCGGTTACAACGGTATGTGCATTTTGGCCCTAGGCCATAGTAGTTATTGGTTTCGAGTATCAGACTTGCGAAAATTTTGATGGTTTCTCAACCATTCCTTAACTTCAAACTCCCATTTCTCGCGAACGGATTGACGAACTAGAGAGATTCCTGTTGCATCTGAAAGTAGAAACTGGCCCGATTACAATGGTATGCGTACTTTTCCCCTAGGCCATTCCATTTACTGGTTTCGAGTATCAGACCAGCGAAAATTTTGATGGTTTCTCAACCATTCCTTAACTTCAAACTCCCATATCTCGCGAACGGATTGACGAACTAGAGAAATTCCTGTTGTAACTGAAAGTAGAAACTAGCCCGATTACAATGGTGTGTGTACTTTTTCCCTAGGCCATTCCAGTTGTTGGTTTCGAGTATCAGACCAGCGAATATTTTGATGGTTTCTCAACCATTCCTTAAATTCAAACTCCCTTATCTCGCGAACGGATTGACGAACTCGAGAAATTCCTGTTGCGTCTGAAAGTAGAAACTAGCCCGATTACAATGGTGTGTGTACTTTTCCCCTAGGCCATTCCAGTTTTTGGTTTCGAGTATCAGACCAGCGAAAATTTTGACGGTTTCTCAACCATTCCTTATCTTCAAACTGCAATATCTCGCGTCGGATTGACGAACTCGAGAAATTCCTGTTGCATCTGAAAGTAGAAACTTGCCCGATTACAACGGTATGTGTATTTTTCCCCTGGGCCATTGTAGTTATTGGTTTCGAGTATCAGACTTGCGAAAATTTTGATGGTTTCTCAACCATTCCTTAACTTCAAACTCCCATTTCTCGCGACCGGATTGACGAACTCGAGAAATTCCGGTTGCATCTGAAAGTAGAAACTCGCCCGATTACAATGGTATGTGTACTTTTCCCCTAGGCCATTCCAGTTATTGGTTTCGAGTATCAGACTTGCGATAATTTTGATGGTTTCTCAACCATTCCTTAACTTCACACTTACATATCTCGCGAACGGATTGACGAACTCGAGAATTTCCTATTGCATCTGAAAGAAGAAACTCGCCCGGGTACAACGGTAGGTGCATTTTTTCCCTAGGCCATTCCAGTTGTTGGTTTCGAGTATCAGACCAGCGAAAATTTCGATGGTTTCTCAACCATTCCTTAAATTCAAACTCCCATATCTCGCGAACGGATTGACGAACTCGAGAAATTCCTGCTGCATCTGAAAGTAGAAACTAGCCCGAATACAATGGTGTGTGTACTTTTCCCCTAGGCCATTCCAGTTATTGGTTTCGAGTATCTGACCAGCGAAAATTTTGATGGTTTCTCAACCATTCCTTAACTTCAAACTCCCATATCTCGCGAACGGATTGACGAACTAGAGAAATTCCTGTTGCATCTGAAAGTAGAAACTAGCCCGATTACAATGGTGTGTGTACTTTTTCCCTAGGCCATTCCAGTTGTTGGTTTCGAGTATCAGACCAGCGAATATTTTGATGGTTTCTCAACCATTCCTTAAATTCAAACTCCCTTATCTCGCGAACGGATTGACGAACTCGAGAAATTCCTGTAGCATCTGAAAGCAGAAACTCGCCCGATTGCAACGGTATGCGCATTTTTGCCCTAGGCCATAGTAGTTATTGGTTTCGAGTATCAGACTTGCGAAAATTTCAATGGTTTCTCAACCATTCCTTAACTTCAAACTCCCATATCTCGCGAACGGATTGACGAACTCGAGAAATTCCTGTTGCGTCTGAAAGTAGAAACTAGCCCGATTACAATGGTGTGTGTACTTTTCCCCTAGGCCATTCCAGTTATTGGTTTCGAGTATCAGACCAGCGAAAATTTTGATGGTTTCTCAACCATTCCTTATCTTCAAACTGCCATATCTCGCGTCGGATTGACGAACTCGAGAAATTCCTGTTGCATCTGAAAGTAGAAACTCGCCCGATTACAACGGTATGTGTATTTTTCCCCTAGGGCATTGTAGTTATTGGTTTCGAGTATCAGACTTGCGAAAATTTTGATGGTTTCTCAACCATTCCTTAACTTCAAACTCCCATTTCTCGCGACCGGATTGACGAACTCGAGAAATTCCGGTTGCATCTGAAAGTAGAAACTCGCCCGATTACAATGGTATGTGTTCTTTTCCCCTAGGCCATTCCAGTTATTGGTTTCGAGTATCAGACTTGCGATAATTTTGATGGTTTCTCAACCATTCCTTAACTTCACACTTACATATCTCGCGAACGGATTGACGAACTCGAGAATTTCCTATTGCATCTGAAAGCAGAAACTCGCCCGGGTACAACGGTAGGTGCATTTTTTCCCTAGGCCATTCCAGTTGTTGGTTTCGAGTATCAGACCAGCGAAAATTTCGATGGTTTCTCAACCATTCCTTAAATTCAAACTCCCATATCTCGCGAACGGATTGACGAACTCGAGAAATTCCTGCTGCATCTGAAAGTAGAAACTAGCCCGAATACAATGGTGTGTGTACTTTTCCCCTAGGCCATTCCAGTTATTGGTTTCGAGTATCTGACCAGCGAAAATTTTGATGGTTTCTCAACCATTCCTTAACTTCAAACTCCCATATCTCGCGAACGGATTGACGAACTAGAGAAATTCCTGTTGCATCTGAAAGTAGAAACTAGCCCGATTACAATGGTGTGTGTACTTTTTCCCTAGGCCATTCCAGTTGTTGGTTTCGAGTATCAGACCAGCGAATATTTTGATGGTTTCTCAACCATTCCTTAAATTCAAACTCCCTTATCTCGCGAACGGATTGACGAACTCGAGAAATTCCTGTAGCATCTGAAAGCAGAAACTCGCCCGATTGCAACGGTATGCGCATTTTTGCCCTAGGCCATAGTAGTTATTGGTGTCGAGTATCAGACTTGCGAAAATTTCAATGGTTTCTCAACCATTCCTTAACTTCAAACTCCCATATCTCGCGAACGGATTGACGAACTCGAGAAATTCCTGTTGCGTCTGAAAGTAGAAACTAGCCCGATTACAATGGTGTGTGTACTTTTCCCCTAGGCCATTCCAGTTATTGGTTTCGAGTATCAGACCAGCGAAAATTTTGATGGTTTCTCAACCATTCCTTATCTTCAAACTGCCATATCTCGCGTCGGATTGACGAACTCGAGAAATTCCTGTTGCATCTGAAAGTAGAAACTAGCCCGATTACAATGGTGTGTGTACTTTTTCCCTAGGCCATTCCAGTTATTGGTTTCGAGTATCAGACTTGCGAAAATTTTGATGGTTTCTCAACCATACCTTAACTTCAAACTCCCATTTCTCGCGAACGGATTGACGAACTAGAGAAATTCCTGTTGCACCTGAAAGTAGAAACTGGCCCGATTACAATGGTATGCGTACTTTTCCCCTAGGCCATTCCAGTTATTGGTTTCGAGTATCAGACCAGCGAAAATTTTGATGGTTTCTCAACCATTCCTTAACTTCAAACTCCCATATCTCGCGAACGGATTGACGAACTCGTGAAATTCCTGTTGCATCTGAAAGTAGAAACTCGCCCGATTACAACGGTATGTGCATTTTTGCCCTTGCCCATAGTAGTTATTGGTTTCGAGTATCAGACCAGCGAAAATGTTGATGGTTTCTCAACCATTCCTTATTTTCAAACTGCCATATCTCGCGAACGGATTGACGAACTCGAGAAATTCCTGTTGCATCTGAAAGTAGAAACTCGCCCGATTACAACGGTATGTGTATTTTTCCCCTAGGCCATTGTAGTTATTGGTTTCGTGAATCAGACTTGCGAGAATTTTGATGGTTTCTCAAGCATTCCTTAACTTCAAACTCCCATATCTCGCGAACGGATTGACGAACTCGATTAATTCCTGTTGCATCTGAAAGTATAAACTCGACCGATTAGAATGGTGTGTGCACTTTTCCCCTAGGTCATCCCAGTTAATCTTTTCTAGCATCAGAATTGCGAAAATTTTGATGGTTTCTCAACCATTCCTTAACTTCAAACTCCCATATCTCGCGAACGGATTGACGAACTCGAGAAATTCCTGTTGCGTCTGAAAGTAGAAACTAGCCCGATTACAATGGTGTGTGTACTTTTCCCCTAGGCCATTCCAGTTATTGGTTTCGAGTATCAGACCAGCGAAAATTTTGATGGTTTCTCAACCATTCCTTATCTTCAAACTGCCATATCTCGCGTCGGATTGACGAACTCGAGAAATTCCTGTTGCATCTGAAAGTAGAAACTCGCCCGATTACAACGGTATGTGTATTTTTCCCCTAGGCCATTGTAGTTATTGGTTTCGAGTATCAGACTTGCGAAAATTTTGATGGTTTCTCAACCATTCCTTAATTTCAAACTCCCATTTCTCGCGACCGGATTGACGAACTCGAGAAATTCCGGTTGCATCTGAAAGTAGAAACTCGCCCGATTACAATGGTATGTGTACTTTTCCCCTAGGCCATTCCAGTTATTGGCTTCGAGTATCAGACTTGCGAAAATTTTGATGGTTTCTCAACCATTCCTTAACTTCAAACTCCCATTTCTCGCGAACGGATTGACGAACTAGAGAAATTCCTGTTGCACCTGAAAGTAGAAACTGGCCCGATTACAATGGTATGCGTACTTTTCCCCTAGGCCATTCCAGTTATTGGTTTCGAGTATCAGACCAGCGAAAATTTTGATGGTTTCTCAACCATTCCTTAACTTCAAACTCCCATATCTCGCGAACGGAATGACGAACTCGTGAAATTCCTGTTGCATCTGAAAGTAGAAACTCGCCCGATTACAACGGTATGTGCATTTTTGCCCTTGGCCATAGTAGTTATTGGTTTCGAGTATCAGACCAGCGAAAATGTTGATGGTTTCTCAACCATTCCTTATCTTCAAACAGCCATATCTCGCGAACGGATTGACGAACTCGAGAAATACCTATTGCTTCTGAAAGTAGAATCTCGCCTCATTACAATGGTGTGTGTACTTTTCCCCTAGGCCATTCCAGTTATTGGTTTCGAGTATCAGACTTGCGAAAATTTTGATGGTTTCTCAACCGTTCCTTAATTTCAAACTCCCATATCTGGCGAACGGATTGACGAACTCGAGAAATTCCTGTTGCATCTGAAAGCAGAAACTCGTCCGATTACAACGGTATGTGTATTTTTGCCCTAGGCCATAGTATTTATTGGTTTCGAGAATCAGACTTGCGAGAATTTTGATGGTTTCTCAAGCATTCCTTAACTTCAAACTCCCATATCTCGCGAACGGATTGACGAACTCGATTAATTCCTGTTGCATGTGAAAGTATAAACTCGACCGATTAGAATGGTGTGTGCACTTTTCCCCTAGGTCATTCCAGTTAATCGTTTCTAGCATCAGAATTGCGAAAATTTTGATGGTTTCTCAACCATTCCTTAACTTCAAACTCCCATATCTCGAGAACGGATTGACGAACTCGTGAAATTCCTGTTGCATCTGAAAGTAGAAACTCGCCCGACTACAACGGTATGTGTATTTTTCCCCTAGGACATTGTAGTTATTGGTTTCGTGAATCAGACTTGCGAGAATTTTGATGGTTTCTCAAGCATTCCTTAACTTCAAACTCCCATATCTCGCGAACGGATTGACGAACTCGATTAATTCCTGTTGCATTTGAAAGTATAAACTCGACCGATTAGAATGGTGTGTGCACTTTTCCCCTAGGTCATTCCAGTTAATCGTTTCTAGCATCAGAATTGCGAAAATTTTGATGGTTTCTCAACCATTCCTTAACTTCAAACTCCCATATCTCGCGAACGGATTGACGAACTCGAGAAGTTCCTGTTGCATCTGAAAGTAGAAACTAGCCCGATTACAATGGTGTGTGTGCTTTTCCCCTAGGCCATTCCAGTTATTGGATTCGAGTATCAGACCAGCGAAAATTTTGATGGTTTCTCAACCATTCCTTAACTTCAAACTCCCATATCTCGCGAACGGATTGACGAACTCGAAGAATTCCTGTTGCATCTGAAAGTAGAAACTCGCCCCATTACAATGGTATGTGTATTTATCCCCTAGGCCATTCCAGTTATTGGTTTCGAGTATCAGACCAGCGAAAATTTTGATGGTTTCTCAACCATTCCTTAACTTCAAACTCCCATATCTCGCGAACGGATTGACGAACTCGTGAAATTCCTGTTGCCTCTGAAAGCAGAAACTCGCCCGATTACAACGGTATGTGCATTTTTGCCCTAGGCCATAGTAGTTATTGGTTTCGAGTATCAGACTTGCGAAAATTTCGATGGTTTCTCAACCATTCCTTAACTTCAAACTCCCATATCTCGCGAACGGATTGACGAACTAGAGAAATTCCTGTTGCGTCTGAAAGTAGAAACTAGCCCGATTACAATGGTGTGTGTACTTTTCCCCTAGGCCATTCCAGTTATTGGTTTCGAGTATCAGACCTGCGAAAATTTTGATGGTTTCTCAACCATTCCTTAACTTCAAACTCCCATATCTCGCGAACGGATTGACGAACTAGAGAAATTCCTGTTGCGTCTGAAAGTAGAAACTAGCCCGATTACAATGGTGTGTGTACTTTTCCCCTAGGCCATTCCAGTTATTGGTTTCGAGTATCAGACCTGCGAAAATTTTGGTGGTTTCTCAACCATTCCTTATCTTCAAACTGCCATATCTCGCGAACGGATTGACGAACTCGAGAAATTCCTGTTGCATCTGAAAGTAGAAACTCGCCCTATTACAACGGTATGTGTATTTATCCCCTAGGCCATTGTAGTTATTGGTTTCGAGTATCAGACTTGCGATAATTTTGATGGTTTCTCAACCATTCCTTAACTTCAAACTCCCATTTCACGCGAACGGATTGACGAACTCGAGAAATTCCTGTTGCGTCTGAAAGTAGAAACTGGCCAGATTACAATGGTATGCGTACTTTTCCCCTAGGCCATTCCAGTTATTGGTTTTGAGTATCAGACCAGCGAAAATTTTGATGGTTTCTCAACCATTCCTTAACTTCAAACTCCCATATCTCGAGAACGGATTGACGAACTCGTGAAATTCCTGTTGCATCTGAAAGTAGAAACTCGCCCGATTACAACGGTATGTGTATTTTTCCCCTAGGACATTGTAGTTATTGGTTTCGTGAATCAGACTTGCGAGAATTTTGATGGTTTCTCAAGCATTCCTTAACTTCAAACTCCCATATCTCGCGAACGGATTGACGAACTCGATTAATTCCTGTTGCATTTGAAAGTATAAACTCGACCGATTAGAATGGTGTGTGCACTTTTCCCCTAGGTCATTCCAGTTAATCGTTTCTAGCATCAGAATTGCGAAAATTTTGATGGTTTCTCAACCATTCCTTAACTTCAAACTCCCATATCTCGCGAACGGATTGACGAACTCGAGAAGTTCCTGTTGCATCTGAAAGTAGAAACTAGCCCGATTACAATGGTGTGTGTGCTTTTCCCCTAGGCCATTCCAGTTATTGGATTCGAGTATCAGACCAGCGAAAATTTTGATGGTTTCTCAACCATTCCTTAACTTCAAACTCCCATATCTCGCGAACGGATTGACGAACTCGTGAAATTCCTGTTGCATCTGAAAGCAGAAACTCGCCCGATTACAACGGTATGTGCATTTTTGCCCTAGGCCATAGTAGTTATTGGTTTCGAGTATCAGACTTGCGAAAATTTCGATGGTTTCTCAACCATTCCTTAACTTCAAACTCCCATATCTCGCGAACGGATTGACGAACTCGAGAAATTCCTGCTGCATCTGAAAGTAGAAACTAGCCCGAGTACAATGGTGTGTGTGCTTTTCCCCTAGGCCATTCCAGTTATTGGTTTCGAGTATCAGACCAGCGAAAATTTTGATGGTTTCTCAACCATTCCTTAACTTCAAACTCCCATATCTCGCGAACGGATTGACGAACTCGAGAAATTCCTGTTGCATCTGAAAGTAGAAACTCGCCCGATTACAACGGTATGTGTATTTATCCCCTAGGCCATTCCAGTTATTGGTTTCGAGTATCAGACCAGCGAAAATTTTGATGGTTTCTCAACCATTCCTTAACTTCAAACTCCCATATCTCGCGAACGGATTGACGAACTCGTGAAATTCCTGTTGCCTCTGAAAGCAGAAACTCGCCCGATTACAACGGTATGTGCATTTTTGCCCTAGGCCATAGTAGTTATTGGTTTCGAGTATCAGACTTGCGAAAATTTCGATGGTTTCTCAACCATTCCTTAACTTCAAACTCCCATATCTCGCGAACGGATTGACGAACTAGAGAAATTCCTGTTGCGTCTGAAAGTAGAAACTAGCCCGATTACAATGGTGTGTGTACTTTTCCCCTAGGCCATTCCAGTTATTGGTTTCGAGTATCAGACCTGCGAAAATTTTGATGGTTTCTCAACCATTCCTTAACTTCAAACTCCCATATCTCGCGAACGGATTGACGAACTAGAGAAATTCCTGTTGCGTCTGAAAGTAGAAACTAGCCCGATTACAATGGTGTGTGTACTTTTCCCCTAGGCCATTCCAGTTATTGGTTTCGAGTATCAGACCTGCGAAAATTTTGGTGGTTTCTCAACCATTCCTTATCTTCAAACTGCCATATCTCGCGAACGGATTGACGAACTCGAGAAATTCCTGTTGCATCTGAAAGTAGAAACTCGCCCGATTACAACGGTATGTGTATTTATCCCCTAGGCCGTTGTAGTTATTGGTTTCGAGTATCAGACTTGCGAAAATTTTGATGGTTTCTCAACCATTCCTTAAATTCAAACTCCCATTTCTCGCGAACGGATTGACGTACTCGAGAAATTCCTGTTGCATCTGAAAGTAGAAACTCGCCCGATTACAATGGTATGTGTACTTTTCCCCTAGGCCATTCCAGTTATTGGTTTCGAGTATCAGACTTGCGATAATTTTGATGGTTTCTCAACCATTCCTTAACTTCACACTTACATATCTCGCGAACGGATTGACGAACTCGAGAATTTCCTATTGCATCTGAAAGCAGAAACTCGCTCGGGTACAACGGTATGAGCATTTTCTCCCTAGGCCATTCCAGTTGTTGGTTTCGAGTATCAGACCAGCGAAAATTTTGATGGTTTCTCAACCATTCCTTAAATTCATACTCCCATATCTCGCGAACGGATTGACGAACTCGAGAAATTCCTGTTGCATCTGAAAGCAGAAACTCGCCCGGTTACAACGGTGTGTGAATTTTTGCCCTAGGCCATAATAGTTATTGGTTTCGAGTATCAGACTTGCGAATATTTTGATGGTTTCTCAACCATTCCTTAACTTCAAACTTCCATTTCTCGCGAACGGATTGACGAACTAGAGAAATTCCTGTTGCATCTGAAAGTAGAAGCTCGCCCGATTACAATGGTATGTGTACTTTTCCCCTAGGCCATTCCAGTTGTTGGTTTCGAGTATCAGACTTGCGATAATTTTGATGGTTCCTCAACCATTCCTTAAATTCAAACTCCCATTTCTCGCGAACGGATTGACGTACTCGAGAAATTCCTGTTGCATCTGAAAGTAGAAACTCGCCCGATTACAATGGTATGTGTACTTTTCCCCTAGGCCATTCCAGTTATTGGTTTCGAGTATCAGACTTGCGATAATTTTGATGGTTTCTCAACCATTCCTTATCTTCAAACTGCCATATCTCGCGAACGGATTGACGAACTCGAGAAATTCCTGTTGCATCTGAAAGTAGAAACTCGCCCGATTACAACGGTATGTGTATTTATCCCCTAGGCCATTGTAGTTATTGGTTTCGAGTATCAGACTTGCGAAAATTTTGGTGGTTTCTCAACCATTCCTTAACTTCAAACTCCCATTTCTCGCGAACGGATTGACGTACTCGAGAAATTCCTGTTGCATCTGAAAGTAGAAACTCGCCCGATTACAATGGTATGTGTACTTTTCCCCTAGGCCATTCCAGTTATTGGTTTCGAGTATCAGACTTGCGATAATTTTGATGGTTTCTCAACCATTCCTTAACTTCACACTTACATATCTCGCGAACGGATTGACGAACTCGAGAAGTTCCTGTTGCATCTGAAAGTAGAAACTAGCCCGATTACAATGGTGTGTGTGCTTTTCCCCTAGGCCATTCCAGTTATTGGATTCGAGTATCAGACCAGCGAAAATTTTGATGGTTTCTCAACCATTCCTTAACTTCAAACTCCCATATCTCGCGAACGGATTGACGAACTCGTGAAATTCCTGTTGCATCTGAAAGCAGAAACTCGCCCGATTACAACGGTATGTGCATTTTTGCCCTAGGCCATAGTAGTTATTGGTTTCGAGTATCAGACTTGCGAAAATTTCGATGGTTTCTCAACCATTCCTTAACTTCAAACTCCCATATCTCGCGAACGGATTGACGAACTCGAGAAATTCCTGCTGCATCTGAAAGTAGAAACTAGCCCGAGTACAATGGTGTGTGTGCTTTTCCCCTAGGCCATTCCAGTTATTGGTTTCGAGTATCAGACCAGCGAAAATTTTGATGGTTTCTCAACCATTCCTTAACTTCAAACTCCCATATCTCGCGAACGGATTGACGAACTCGAGAAATTCCTGTTGCATCTGAAAGTAGAAACTCGCCCGATTACAACGGTATGTGTATTTATCCCCTAGGCCATTCCAGTTATTGGTTTCGAGTATCAGACCAGCGAAAATTTTGATGGTTTCTCAACCATTCCTTAACTTCAAACTCCCATATCTCGCGAACGGATTGACGAACTCGTGAAATTCCTGTTGCCTCTGAAAGCAGAAACTCGCCCGATTACAACGGTATGTGCATTTTTGCCCTAGGCCATAGTAGTTATTGGTTTCGAGTATCAGACTTGCGAAAATTTCGATGGTTTCTCAACCATTCCTTAACTTCAAACTCCCATATCTCGCGAACGGATTGACGAACTAGAGAAATTCCTGTTGCGTCTGAAAGTAGAAACTAGCCCGATTACAATGGTGTGTGTACTTTTCCCCTAGGCCATTCCAGTTATTGGTTTCGAGTATCAGACCTGCGAATATTTTGATGGTTTCTCAACCATTCCTTAACTTCAAACTCCCATATCTCGCGAACGGATTGACGAACTAGAGAAATTCCTGTTGCGTCTGAAAGTAGAAACTAGCCCGATTACAATGGTGTGTGTACTTTTCCCCTAGGCCATTCCAGTTATTGGTTTCGAGTATCAGACCTGCGAAAATTTTGGTGGATTCTCAACCATTCCTTATCTTCAAACTGCCATATCTCGCGAACGGATTGACGAACTCGAGAAATTCCTGTTGCATCTGAAAGTAGAAACTCGCCCGATTACAACGGTATGTGTATTTATCCCCTAGGCCATTGTAGTTATTGGTTTCGAGTATCAGACTTGCGAAAATTTTGATGGTTTCTCAACCATTCCTTAACTTCAAACTCCCATTTCTCGCGAACGGATTGACGTACTCGAGAAATTCCTGTTGCATCTGAAAGTAGAAACTCGCCCGATTACAATGGTATGTGTACTTTTCCCCTAGGCCATTCCAGTTATTGGTTTCGAGTATCAGACTTGCGATAATTTTGATGGTTTCTCAACCATTCCTTAACTTCACACTTACATATCTCGCGAACGGATTGACGAACTCGAGAATTTCCTATTGCATCTGAAAGCAGAAACTCGCTCGGGTACAACGGTATGAGCATTTTTTCCCTAGGCCATTCCAGTTGTTGGTTTCGAGTATCAGACCAGCGAAAATTTTGATGGTTTCTCAACCATTCCTTAAATTCATACTCCCATATCTCGCGAACGGATTGACGAACTCGAGAAATTCCTGTTGCATCTGAAAGCAGAAACTCGCCCGATTACAACGGTGTGTGAATTTTTGCCCTAGGCCATAATAGTTATTGGTTTCGAGTATCAGACTTGCGAATATTTTGATGGTTTCTCAACCATTCCTTAACTTCAAACTTCCATTTCTCGCGAACGGATTGACGAACTAGAGAAATTCCTGTTGCATCTGAAAGTAGAAGCTCGCCCGATTACAATGGTATGTGTACTTTTCCCCTAGGCCATTCCAGTTGTTGGTTTCGAGTATCAGACTTGCGATAATTTTGATGGTTCCTCAACCATTCCTTAAATTCAAACTCCCATTTCTCGCGAACGGACTGACGTACTCGAGAAATTCCTGTTGCATCTGAAAGTAGAAACTCGCCCGATTACAATGGTATGTGTACTTTTCCCCTAGGCCATTCCAGTTATTGGTTTCGAGTATCAGACTTGCGATAATTTTGATGGTTTCTCAACCATTCCTTAACTTCACACTTACATATCTCGCGAACGGATTGACGAACTCGAGAAGTTCCTGTTGCATCTGAAAGTAGAAACTAGCCCGATTACAATGGTGTGTGTGCTTTTCCCCTAGGCCATTCCAGTTATTGGATTCGAGTATCAGACCAGCGAAAATTTTGATGGTTTCTCAACCATTCCTTAACTTCAAACTCCCATATCTCGCGAACGGATTGACGAACTCGAGAAATTCCTGTTGCATCTGAAAGTAGAAACTCGCCCGATTACAACGGTATGTGTATTTATCCCCTAGGCCATTGTAGTTATTGGTTTCGAGTATCAGACTTGCGAAAATTTTGATGGTTTCTCAACCATTCCTTAACTTCAAACTCCCATTTCTCGCGAACGGATTGACGTACTCGAGAAATTCCTGTTGCATCTGAAAGTAGAAACTCGCCCGATTACAATGGTATGTGTACTTTTCCCCTAGGCCATTCCAGTTATTGGATTCGAGTATCAGACCAGCGAAAATTTTGATGGTTTCTCAACCATTCCTTAACTTCACACTTACATATCTCGCGAACGGATTGACGAACTCGAGAATTTCCTATTGCATCTGAAAGCAGAAACTCGCTCGGGTACAACGGTATGAGCATTTTTTCCCTAGGCCATTCCAGTTGTTGGTTTCGAGTATCAGACCAGCGAAAATTTTGATGGTTTCTCAACCATTCCTTAAATTCATACTCCCATATCTCGCGAACGGATTGACGAACTCGAGAAATTCCTGTTGCATCTGAAAGCAGAAACTCGCCCGATTACAACGGTGTGTGAATTTTTGCCCTAGGCCATAATAGTTATTGGTTTCGAGTATCAGACTTGCGAATATTTTGATGGTTTCTCAACCATTCCTTAACTTCAAACTTCCATTTCTCGCGAACGGATTGACGAACTAGAGAAATTCCTGTTGCATCTGAAAGTAGAAGCTCGCCCGATTACAATGGTATGTGTACTTTTCCCCTAGGCCATTCCAGTTGTTGGTTTCGAGTATCAGACTTGCGATAATTTTGATGGTTCCTCAACCATTCCTTAAATTCAAACTCCCATTTCTCGCGAACGGACTGACGTACTCGAGAAATTCCTGTTGCATCTGAAAGTAGAAACTCGCCCGATTACAATGGTATGTGTACTTTTCCCCTAGGCCATTCCAGTTATTGGTTTCGAGTATCAGACTTGCGATAATTTTGATGGTTTCTCAACCATTCCTTAACTTCACACTTACATATCTCGCGAACGGATTGACGAACTCGAGAAGTTCCTGTTGCATCTGAAAGTAGAAACTAGCCCGATTACAATGGTGTGTGTGCTTTTCCCCTAGGCCATTCCAGTTATTGGATTCGAGTATCAGACCAGCGAAAATTTTGATGGTTTCTCAACCATTCCTTAACTTCAAACTCCCATATCTCGCGAACGGATTGACGAACTCGTGAAATTCCTGTTGCATCTGAAAGCAGAAACTCGCCCGATTACAACGGTATGTGCATTTTTGCCCTAGGCCATAGTAGTTATTGGTTTCGAGTATCAGACTTGCGAAAATTTCGATGGTTTCTCAACCATTCCTTAACTTCAAACTCCCATATCTCGCGAACGGACTGACGAACTCGAGAAATTCCTGCTGCATCTGAAAGTAGAAACTAGCCCGAGTACAATGGTGTGTGTGCTTTTCCCCTAGGCCATTCCAGTTATTGGTTTCGAGTATCAGACCAGCGAAAATTTTGATGGTTTCTCAACCATTCCTTAACTTCAAACTCCCATATCTCGCGAACGGATTGACGAACTCGAGAAATTCCTGTTGCACCTGAAAGTAGAAACTCGCCCGATTACAACGGTATGTGTATTTATCCCCTAGGCCATTCCAGTTATTGGTTTCGAGTATCAGACCAGCGAAAATTTTGATGGTTTCTCAACCATTCCTTAACTTCAAACTCCCATATCTCGCGAACGGATTGACGAACTCGTGAAATTCCTGTTGCCTCTGAAAGCAGAAACTCGCCCGATTACAACGGTATGTGCATTTTTGCCCTAGGCCATAGTAGTTATTGGTTTCGAGTATCAGACTTGCGAAAATTTCGATGGTTTCTCAACCATTCCTTAACTTCAAACTCCCATATCTCGCGAACGGATTGACGAACTAGAGAAATTCCTGTTGCGTCTGAAAGTAGAAACTAGCCCGATTGCAATGGTGTGTGTACTTTTCCCCTAGGCCATTCCAGTTATTGGTTTCGAGTATCAGACCTGCGAAAATTTTGATGGTTTCTCAACCATTCCTTAACTTCAAACTCCCATATCTCGCGAACGGATTGACGAACTAGAGAAATTCCTGTTGCGTCTGAAAGTAGAAACTAGCCCGATTACAATGGTGTGTGTACTTTTCCCCTAGGCCATTCCAGTTATTGGTTTCGAGTATCAGACCTGCGAAAATTTTGGTGGATTCTCAACCATTCCTTATCTTCAAACTGCCATATCTCGCGAACGGATTGACGAACTCGAGAAATTCCTGTTGCATCTGAAAGTAGAAACTCGCCCGATTACAACGGTATGTGTATTTATCCCCTAGGCCATTGTAGTTATTGGTTTCGAGTATCAGACTTGCGAAAATTTGGATGGTTTCTCAACCATTCCTTAACTTCAAACTCCCATTTCTCGCGAACGGATTGACGTACTCGAGAAATTCCTGTTGCATCTGAAAGTAGAAACTCGCCCGATTACAATGGTATGTGTACTTTTCCCCTAGGCCATTCCAGTTATTGGTTTCGAGTATCAGACTTGCGATAATTTTGATGGTTTCTCAACCATTCCTTAACTTCACACTTACATATCTCGCGAACGGATTGACGAACTCGAGAATTTCCTATTGCATCTGAAAGCAGAAACTCGCTCGGGTACAACGGTATGAGCATTTTTTCCCTAGGCCATTCCAGTTGTTGGTTTCGAGTATCAGACCAGCGAAAATTTTGATGGTTTCTCAACCATTCCTTAAATTCATACTCCCATATCTCGCGAACGGATTGACGAACTCGAGAAATTCCTGTTGCATCTGAAAGCAGAAACTCGCCCGATTACAACGGTGTGTGAATTTTTGCCCTAGGCCATAATAGTTATTGGTTTCGAGTATCAGACTTGCGAATATTTTGATGGTTTCTCAACCATTCCTTAACTTCAAACTTCCATTTCTCGCGAACGGATTGACGAACTAGAGAAATTCCTGTTGCATCTTGAAAGTAGAAGCTCGCCCGATTACAATGGTATGTGTACTTTTCCCCTAGGCCATTCCAGTTGTTGGTTTCGAGTATCAGACTTGCGATAATTTTGATGGTTCCTCAACCATTCCTTAAATTCAAACTCCCATTTCTCGCGAACGGATTGACGTACTCGAGAAATTCCTGTTGCATCTGAAAGTAGAAACTCGCCCGATTACAATGGTATGTGTACTTTTCCCCTAGGCCATTCCAGTTATTGGTTTCGAGTATCAGACTTGCGATAATTTTGATGGTTTCTCAACCATTCCTTAACTTCACACTTACATATCTCGCGAACGGATTGACGAACTCCAGAATTTCCTATTGCATCTGAAAGCAGAAACTCGCCCGGTTACAACGGTATGTGCATTTTTGCCCTAGGCCATAGTAGTTATTGGTTTCGAGTATCAGACTTGCGAAAATTTTGATGGTTTCCCAACCATTCCTTAACTTCAAACTCCCATATCTCGCGAACGGATTGACGAACTCGAGAAATTCCTGTTGCATCTGAAAGTAGAAACTCGCCCGATTACAACGGTATGTGTATTTTTTGCCTAGGCCATTGTAGTTATTGGTTTCGAGTATCAGACTTGCGATAATTTTGATGGTTTCTCAACCATTCCTTATCTTCAAACTGCCATATCTCGCGAACGGATTGACGAACTCGAGAAATTCCTGTTGCATCTGAAAGTAGAAACTCGCCCGATTACAACGGTATGTGTATTTATCCCCTAGGCCATTGTAGTTATTGGTTTCGAGTATCAGACTTGCGAAAATTTTGGTGGTTTCTCAACCATTCCTTAACTTCAAACTCCCATTTCTCGCGAACGGATTGACGTACTCGAGAAATTCCTGTTGCATCTGAAAGTAGAAACTCGCCCGATTACAATGGTATGTGTACTTTTCCCCTAGGCCATTCCAGTTATTGGTATCGAGTATCAGACTTGCGATAATTTTGATGGTTTCTCAACCATTCCTTAACTTCACACTTACATATCTCGCGAACGGATTGACGAACTCGAGAAGTTCCTGTTGCATCTGAAAGTAGAAACTAGCCCGATTACAATGGTGTGTGTGCTTTTCCCCTAGGCCATTCCAGTTATTGGATTCGAGTATCAGACCAGCGAAAATTTTGATGGTTTCTCAACCATTCCTTAACTTCAAACTCCCATATCTCGCGAACGGATTGACGAACTCGTGAAATTCCTGTTGCATCTGAAAGCAGAAACTCGCCCGATTACAACGGTATGTGCATTTTTGCCCTAGGCCATAGTAGTTATTGGTTTCGAGTATCAGACCAGCGAAAATTTTGATGGTTTCTCAACCATTCCTTAACTTCAAACTCCCATATCTCGCGAACGGATTGACGAACTCGAGAAATTCCTGCTGCATCTGAAAGTGGAAACTAGCCCGAGTACAATGGTGTTTGTGCTTTTCCCCTAGGCCATTCCAGTTATTGGTTTCGAGTATCAGACCAGCGAAAATTTTGATGGTTTCTCAACCATTCCTTAACTTCAAACTCCCATATCTCGCGAACGGATTGACGAACTCGAGAAATTCCTGTTGCATCTGAAAGTAGAAACTCGCCCGATTACAACGGTATGTGTATTTATCCCCTAGGCCATTGTAGTTATTGGTTTCGAGTATCAGACTTGCGAAAATTTTGATGGTTTCTCAACCATTCCTTAACTTCAAACTACCATTTCTCGCGAACGGATTGACGTACTCGAGAAATTCCTGTTGCATGTGAAAGTAGAAACTCGCCCGATTACAATGGTATGTGTACTTTTCCCCTAGGCCATTCCAGTTATTGGTTTCGAGTATCAGACTTGCGATAATTTTGATGGTTTCTCAACCATTCCTTAACTTCACACTTACATATCTCGCGAACGGATTGACGAACTCGAGAATTTCCTATTGCATCTGAAAGCAGAAACTCGCTCGGGTACAACGGTATGAGCATTTTTTCCCTAGGCCATTCCAGTTGTTGGTTTCGAGTATCAGACCAGCGAAAATTTTGATGGTTTCTCAACCATTCCTTAAATTCATACTCCCATATCTCGCGAACGGATTGACGAACTCGAGAAATTCCTGTTGCATCTGAAAGCAGAAACTCGCCCGATTACAACGGTGTGTGAATTTTTGCCCTAGGCCATAATAGTTATTGGTTTCGAGTATCAGACTTGCGAATATTTTGATGGTTTCTCAACCATTCCTTAACTTCAAACTTCCATTTCTCGCGAACGGATTGACGAACTAGAGAAATTCCTGTTGCATCTGAAAGTAGAAGCTCGCCCGATTACAATGGTATGTGTACTTTTCCCCTAGGCCATTCCAGTTGTTGGTTTCGAGTATCAGACTTGCGATAATTTTGATGGTTCCTCAACCATTCCTTAAATTCAAACTCCCATTTCTCGCGAACGGATTGACGTACTCGAGAAATTCCTGTTGCATCTGAAAGTAGAAACTCGCCCGATTACAATGGTATGTGTACTTTTCCCCTAGGCCATTCCAGTTATTGGTTTCGAGTATCAGACTTGCGATAATTTTGATGGTTTCTCAACCATTCCTTAACTTCAAACTCCCATATCTCGCGAACGGATTGACGAACTCGAGAAATTCCTGTTGCATCTGAAAGTAGAAACTCGCCCGATTACAACGGTATGTGTATTTTTCCCCTAGGCCATTGTAGTTATTGGTTTCGAGTATCAGACTTGCGATAATTTTGATGGTTTCTCAACCATTCCTTATCTTCAAACTGCCATATCTCGCGAACGGATTGACGAACTCGAGAAATTCCTGTTGCATCTGAAAGTAGAAACTCGCCCGATTACAACGGTATGTGTATTTATCCCCTAGGCCATTGTAGTTATTGGTTTCGAGTATCAGACTTGCGAAAATTTTGATGGTTTCTCAACCATTCCTTAACTTCAAACTCCCATTTCTCGCGAACGGATTGACGTACTCGAGAAATTCCTGTTGCATCTGAAAGTAGAAACTCGCCCGATTACAATGGTATGTGTACTTTTCCCCTAGGCCATTCCAGTTATTGGTTTCGAGTATCAGACTTGCGATAATTTTGATGGTTTCTCAACCATTCCTTAACTTCACACTTACATATCTCGCGAACGGATTGACGAACTCGAGAATTTCCTATTGCATCTGAAAGCAGAAACTCGCTCGGGTACAACGGTATGAGCATTTTTTCCCTAGGCCATTCCAGTTGTTGGTTTCGAGTATCAGACTTGCGAATATTTTGATGGTTTCTCAACCATTCCTTAACTTCAAACTTCCATTTCTCGCGAACGGATTGACGAACTAGAGAAATTCCTGTTGCATCTGAAAGTAGAAGCTCGCCCGATTACAATGGTATGTGTACTTTTCCCCTAGGCCATTCCAGTTGTTGGTTTCGAGTATCAGACTTGCGATAATTTTGATGGTTCCTCAACCATTCCTTAAATTCAAACTCCCATTTCTCGCGAACGGATTGACGTACTCGAGAAATTCCTATTGCATCTGAAAGCAGAAACTCTCCCGGTTACAACGGTATGTGCATTTTTGCCCTAGGCCATTCCAGTTATTGGTTTCGAGTATCAGACCAGCGAAAATTTTGATGGTTTCTCAACCATTCCTTAACTTCAAACTCCCATATCTCGAGAACGGATTGACGAACTCGTGAAATTCCTGTTGCATCTGAAAGTAGAAACTCGCCCGATTACAACGGTATGTGTATTTATCCCCTAGGCCATTGTAGTTATTGGTTTCGAGTATCAGACTTGCGAAAATTTTGATGGTTTCTCAACCATTCCTTAACTTCAAACTCCCATTTCTCGCGAACGGATTGACGTACTCGTGAAATTCCTGTTGCATCTGAAAGCAGAAACTAGCCCGAGTACAATGGTGTGTGTGCTTTTCCCCTAGGCCATTCCAGTTATTGGTTTCGAGTATCAGACCAGCGAAAATTTTGATGGTTTCTCAACCATTCCTTAACTTCAAACTCCCATATCTCGCGAACGGATTGACGAACTCGAGAAATTCCTGTTGCATCTGAAAGTAGAAACTCGCCCGATTACAACGGTATGTGTATTTATCCCCTAGGCCATTGTAGTTATTGGTTTCGAGTATCAGACTTGCGAAAATTTTGATGGTTTCTCAACCATTCCTTAACTTCAAACTCCCATTTCTCGCGAACGGATTGACGTACTCGAGAAATTCCTGTTGCATCTGAAAGTAGAAACTCGCCCGATTACAATGGTATGTGTACTTTTCCCCTAGGCCATTCCAGTTATTGGATTCGAGTATCAGACCAGCGAAAATTTTGATGGTTTCTCAACCATTCCTTAACTTCAAACTCCCATATCTCGCGAACGGATTGACGAACTCGTGAAATTCCTGTTGCATCTGAAAGCATAAACTCGCCCGATTACAACGGTATGTGCATTTTTGCCCTAGGCCATAGTAGTTATTGGTTTCGAGTATCAGACTTGCGAAAATTTCGATGGTTTCTCAACCATTCCTTAACTTCAAACTCCCATATCTCGCGAACGGATTGACAAACTAGAGAAATTCCTGTTGCGTCTGAAAGTAGAAACTAGCCCGATTACAATGGTGTGTGTACTTTTCCCCTAGGCCATTCCAGTTATTGGTTTCGAGTATCAGACTTGCGAAAATTTTGATGGTTTCTCAACCATTCCTTAACTTCAAACTCCCATTTCTCGCGAACGGATTGACGTACTCGAGAAATTCCTGTTGCATCTGAAAGTAGAAACTCGCCCGATTACAATGGTATGTGTACTTTTCCCCTAGGCCATTCCAGTTATTGGTTTCGAGTATCAGACTTGCGATAATTTTGATGGTTTCTCAACCATTCCTTAACTTCACACTTACATATCTCGCGAACGGATTGACGAACTCGAGAATTTCCTATTGCATCTGAAAGCAGAAACTCGCTCGGGTACAACGGTATGAGCATTTTTTCCCTAGGCCATTCCAGTTGTTGGTTTCGAGTATCAGACCAGCGAAAATTTTGATGGTTTCTCAACCATTCCTTAAATTCATACTCCCATATCTCGCGAACGGATTGACGAACTCGAGAAATTCCTGTTGCATCTGAAAGCAGAAACTCGCCCGATTACAACGGTGTGTGAATTTTTGCCCTAGGCCATAATAGTTATTGGTTTCGAGTATCAGTCTTGCGAATATTTTGATGGTTTCTCAACCATTCCTTAACTTCAAACTTCCATTTCTCGCGAACGGATTGACGAACTAGAGAAATTCCTGTTGCATCTGAAAGTAGAAGCTCGCCCGATTACAATGGTATGTGTACTTTTCCCCTAGGCCATTCCAGTTGTTGGTTTCGAGTATCAGACTTGCCATAATTTTGATGGTTCCTCAACCATTCCTTAAATTCAAACTCCCATTTCTCGCGAACGGATTGACGTACTCGAGAAATTCCTATTGCATCTGAAAGCAGAAACTCTCCCGGTTACAACGGTATGTGCATTTTTGCCCTAGGCCATTCCAGTTATTGGTTTCGAGTATCAGACCAGCGAAAATTTTGATGGTTTCTCAACCATTCCTTAACTTCAAACTCCCATATCTCGAGAACGGATTGACGAACTCGTGAAATTCCTGTTGCATCTGAAAGTAGAAACTCGCCCGATTACAACGGTATGTGCATTTTTGCCCTAGGCCATAGTAGTTATTGGTTTCGAGTATCAGACTTGCGAAAATTTCGATGGTTTCTCAACCATTCCTTAACTTCAAACTCCCATATCTCGCGAACGGATTGACGAACTCGAGAAATTCCTGTTGCATCTGAAAGTAGAAACTCGCCCGATTACAACGGTATGTGTATTTTTCCCCTAGGCCATTGTAGTTATTGGTTTCGAGTATCAGACTTGCGATAATTTTGATGGTTTCTCAACCATTCCTTATCTTCAAACTGCCATATCTCGCGAGCGGATTGACGAACTCGAGAAATTCCTGTTGCATCTGAAAGTAGAAACTCGCCCGATTACAACGGTATGTGTATTTATCCCCTAGGCCATTGTAGTTATTGGTTTCGAGTATCAGACTTGCGAAAATTTTGATGGTTTCTCAACCATTCCTTAACTTCACACTTACATATCTCGCGAACGGATTGACGAACTCGAGAATTTCCTATTGCATCTGAAAGCAGAAACTCGCTCGGGTACAACGGTATGAGCATTTTTTCCCTAGGCCATTCCAGTTATTGGTTTCGAGTATCAGACTTGCGATAATTTTGATGGTTTCTCAACCATTCCTTAACTTCACACTTACATATCTCGCGAACGGATTGACGAACTCGAGAATTTCCTATTGCATCTGAAAGCAGAAACTCGCTCGGGTACAACGGCATGAGCATTTTTTCCCTAGGCCATTCCAGTTGTTGGTTTCGAGTATCAGACCAGCGAAAATTTTGATGGTTTCTCAACCATTCCTTAAATTCATACTCCCATATCTCGCGAACGGATTGACGAACTCGAGAAATTCCTGTTGCATCTGAAAGCAGAAACTCGCCCGATTACAAAGGTGTGTGAATTTTTGCCCTAGGCCATAATAGTTATTGGTTTCGAGTATCAGACTTGCGAATATTTTGATGGTTTCTCAACCATTCCTTAACTTCAAACTTCCATTTCTCGCGAACGGATTGACGAACTAGAGAAATTCCTGTTGCATCTGAAAGTAGAAGCTCGCCCGATTACAATGGTATGTGTACTTTTCCCCTAGGCCATTCCAGTTGTTGGTTTCGAGTATCAGACTTGCGATAATTTTGATGGTTCCTCAACCATTCCTTAAATTCAAACTCCCATTTCTCGCGAACGGATTGACGTACTCGAGAAATTCCTATTGCATCTGAAAGCAGAAACTCTCCCGGATACAACGGTATGTGCATTTTTGCCCTAGGCCATTCCAGTTATTGGTTTCGAGTATCAGACCAGCGAAAATTTTGATGGTTTCTCAACCATTCCTTAACTTCAAACTCCCATATCTCGCGAACGGATTGACGAACTCGAGAAATTCCTGTTGCATCTGAAAGTAGTAACTCGCCCGATTACAACGGTATGTGTATTTTTCCCCTAGGCCATTGTAGTTATTGGTTTCGAGTATCAGACTTGCGAAAATTTCGATGGTTTCTCAACCATTCCTTAACTTCAAACTCCCATATCTCGCGAACGGATTGCCGAACTCGTGAAATTCCTGTTGCATCTGAAAGCAGAAACTCGCCCGATTACAACGGTATGTGCATTTTTGCCCTAGGCCATAGTAGTTATTGGTTTCGAGTATCAGACTTGCGAAAATTTCGATGGTTTCTCAACCATTCCTTAACTTCAAACTCCCATATCTCGCGAACGGATTGACGAACTCGAGAAATTCCTGCTGCATCTGAAAGTAGAAACTAGCCCGAGTACAATGGTGTGTGTGCTTTTCCCCTAGGCCATTCCAGTTATTGGTTTCGAGTATCAGACCAGCGAAAATTTTGATGGTTTCTCAACCATTCCTTAACTTCAAACTCCCATATCTCGCGAACGGATTGACGAACTCGAGAAATTCCTGTTGCATCTGAAAGTAGAAACTCGCCCGATTACAACGGTATGTGCATTTTTGCCCTAGGCCATAGTAGTTAATGGTTTCGAGTATCAGACTTGCGAAAATTTCAATGGTTTCTCAACCATTCCTTAACTTCAAACTCCCATATCTCGCGAACGGATTGACGAACTAGAGATATTCCTGTTGCGTCTGGAAGTAGAAACTAGCCCGATTACAATGGTGTGTGTACTTTTCCCCTAGGCCATTCCAGTTATTGGTTTCGAGTATCAGACCTGCGAAAATTTTGGTGGTTTCTCAACCATTCCTTATCTTCAAACTGCCATATCTCGCGAACGGATTGACGAACTCGAGAAATTCCTGTTGCATCTGAAAGTAGAAACTCGCCCGATTACAACGGTATGTGTATTTATCCCCTAGGCCATTGTAGTTATTGGTTTCGAGTATCAGACTTGCGAAAATTTTGATGGTTTCTCAACCATTCCTTAACTTCAAACTCCCATTTCTCGCGAACTGATTGACGTACTCGAGAAATTCCTGTTGCATCTGAAAGTAGAAACTCGCCCGATTACAATGGTATGTGTACTTTTCCCCTAGGCCATTCCAGTTATTGGTTTCGAGTATCAGACTTGCGATAATTTTGATGGTTTCTCAACCATTCCTTAACTTCACACTTACATATCTCGCGAACGGATTGACGAACTCGAGAATTTCCTATTGCATCTGAAAGCAGAAACTCGCTCGGGTACAACGGTATGAGCATTTTTTCCCTAGGCCATTCCAGTTGTTGGTTTCGAGTATCAGACCAGCGAAAATTTTGATGGTTTCTCAACCATTCCTTAAATTCATACTCCCATATCTCGCGAACGGATTGACGAACTCTAGAAATTCCTGTTGCATCTGAAAGCAGAAACTCGCCCGATTACAACGGTGTGTGAATTTTTGCCCTAGGCCATAATAGTTATTGGTTTCGAGTATCAGACTTGCGAATATTTTGATGGTTTCTCAACCATTCCTTAACTTCAAACTTCCATTTCTCGCGAACGGATTGACGAACTAGAGAAATTCCTGTTGCATCTGAAAGTAGAAGCTCGCCCGATTACAATGGTATGTGTACTTTTCCCCTAGGCCATTCCAGTTGTTGGTTTCGAGTATCAGACTTGCGATAATTTTGATGGTTCCTCAACCATTCCTTAAATTCAAACTCCCATTTCTCGCGAACGGATTGACGTACTCGAGAAATTCCTGTTGCATCTGAAAGTAGAAACTCGCCCGATTACAATGGTATGTGTACTTTTCCCCTAGGCCATTCCAGTTATTGGTTTCGAGTATCAGACTTGCGATAATTTTGATGGTTTCTCAACCATTCCTTAACTTCACACTTACATATCTCGCGAACGGATTGACGAACTCCAGAATTTCCTATTGCATCTGAAAGCAGAAACTCGCCCGGTTACAACGGTATGTGCATTTTTGCCCTAGGCCATAGTAGTTATTGGTTTCGAGTATCGGACTTGCGAAAATTTTGATGGTTTCTCAACCATTCCTTAACTTCAAACTCCCATATCTCGCGAACGGATTGACGAACTCGAGAAATTCCTGTTGCATCTGAAAGTAGAAACTCGACCGATTACAACGGTATGTGTATTTTTCCCCTAGGCCATTGTAGTTATTGGTTTCGAGTATCAGACTTGCGATAATTTTGATGGTTTCTCAACCATTCCTTATCTTCAAACTGCCATATCTCGCGAACGGATTGACGAACTCGAGAAATTCCTGTTGCATCTGAAAGTAGAAACTCGCCCGATTACAACGGTATGTGTATTTATCCCCTAGGCCATTGTAGTTATTGGTTTCGAGTATCAGACTTGCGAAAATTTTGATGGTTTCTCAACCATTCCTTAACTTCAAACTCCCATTTCTCGCGAACGGATTGACGTACTCGAGAAATTCCTGTTGCATCTGAAAGTAGAAACTCGCCCGATTACAATGGTATGTGTACTTTTCCCCTAGGCCATTCCAGTTATTGGTTTCGAGTATCAGACTTGCGATAATTTTGATGGTTTCTCAACCATTCCTTAACTTCACACTTACATATCTCGCGAACGGATTGACGAACTCGAGAATTTCCTATTGCATCTGAAAGCAGAAACTCGCTCGGGTACAACGGTATGAGCATTTTTTCCCTAGGCCATTCCAGTTGTTGGTTTCGAGTATCAGACCAGCGAAAATTTTGGTGGTTTCTCAACCATTCCTTAAATTCATACTCCCATATCTCGCGAAGGGATTGACGAACTCGAGAAATTCCTGTTGCATCTGAAAGTAGAAACTAGCCCGATTACAATGTTGTGTGTACTTTTTCCATAGGCCATTCCAGTTGTTGGTTTCGAGTATCAGACCAGCGAATATTTTGATGGTTTCTCAACCATTCCTTAAATTCAAACTCCCTTATCTCGCGAACGGATTGACGAACTCGAGAAATTCCTGTAGCATCTGAAAGCAGAAACTCGCCCGATTGCAACGGTATGTGTATTTTTGCCCTAGGCCATAGTAGTTATTGGTTTCTAGCATCAGAATTGCGAAAATTTTGATGGTTTCTCAACCATTCCTTAACTTCAAACTCCCATATCTCGCGAACGGATTGACGAACTCGAGAAATTCCTGTTGCTTCTGAAAGGAGAAACTCGCCCGATTACAACGGTATGTGTATTTATCCCCTAGGCCATTGTAGTTATTGGTTTCGAGTATCAGACTTGCGAAAATTTTGATGGTTTTTCAACCATTCATTAAATTCAAACTCCCATTTCTCGCGAACGGATTGACGTACTCGAGAAATTCCTGTTGCATCTGAAAGTAGAAACTCGCCCGATTACAATGGTATGTGTACTTTTCCCCTAGGCCATTCCAGTTATTGGTTTCGAGTATCTGACTTGCAATAATTTTGATGGTTTCTCAACCATTCCTTAATTTCACACTTACATATCTCGCGAATGGATTGTCGAACTCGAGAATTTCCTATTGCATCTGAAAGCAGAAACTCGCCCGATTGCAACGGTATGTGCATTTTTTCCCTAGGCCATTCCAGTTGTTGGTTTCGAGTATCAGACCAGCGAAAATTTTGATGGTTTCTCAATCATTACTTAACTTCAAACTTCCATATCTCGCGAACGGATTGACGAACTCGAGAATTTGCTGTTGCATCTGAAAGTAGAAACTCGACCGATTAGAATGGTGTGTGCACTTTTCCCCTAGGTCATTCCAGTTATTCGTTTCTAGCATCTGAATTGCGAAAATTTTGATGGTTTCTCAACCATTCCTTAACTTCAAACTCCCATATCTCGCGAACGGATTGACGAACTCGAGAAATTCCTCTTGTATCTGAAAGTAGAAACTCGCCTGAATACAACGGTATGTGTATTTTTCCCCTAGGCCATTGTAGTTATTGGTTTCGAGTATCAGACTTGCGAAAATTTTGATGGTTTCTCAAGCATTCCTTAACTTCAAACTCCCATATCTCGCGAACGGATTGACGAACTAGAGAAATTCCTGTTGCATCTGAAAGTAGAAACTCGCCCGATTACAATGGTATGTGTACTTTTCCCCTAGGCCATTCCAGTTATTGGTTTCGAGTATCAGACTTGCAATAATTTTGATGGTTTCTCAACCATTCCTTAATTTCACACTTACATATCTCCCGAACGGATTGACGAACTCCAGAATTTCCGATTGCATCTGAAAGCAGAAACTCGCCCAGTTACAACGGTATGTGCATTTTTGCCCTAGGCCATAGTAGTTATTGGTTTCGAGTATCAGATTTGCGAAAATTTTGATGGTTTCTCAACCATTCCTTAACTTCACACTTACATATCTCGCGAACGGATTGACGAACTCGAGAATTTCCTATTGCATCTGAAAGCAGAAACTCGCCCGGTTACAACGGTATGTGCATTTTGGCCCTAGGCCATAGTAGTTATTGGTTTCGAGTATCAGACTTGCGAAAATTTTGATGGTTTCTCAACCATTCCTTAACTTCGAACTCAGATTTCTCGCGAACGGATTGACGAACTAGAGAAATTCCTGTTGCATCTGAAAGCAGAAACTCGCCCGATTACAACGATATGTGCATTTTTGCCCTAGGCCATGATAGTTATTCGTTTCGAGTATCAGACTTGCGAAAATTTCGATGGTTTCTCAACCTTTCCATAACTTCAAACTCCCATTTCTCGCGAACGGATTGACGAACTCGAGAAATTGCTGTTGCATCTGAAAGTAGAAACTAGCCCGATTACAATGGTGTGTGTACTTTTCCCCTAGGCCATTCCAGTTATTGGTTTCGAGTATCAGACCAGCGAAAATTTTGATGGTTTCTCAACCATTTCTTAACTTCAAACTCCCATATCTCGCGAACGGATTGACGAACTCGAGAAATTCCTGTTGCATCTGAAAGTAGAAACTAGCCCGATTACAATGGTGTGTGTACTTTTCCCCTAGGCCATTGTAGTTATTGTTTTCGAGTATCAGACTTGCGAAAATTTTGATGGTTTCTCAACCATTCCTTAACTTCAACCTCCCATTTCTCGCGAACGGATTGACGAACTCGAGAAATTCCTGTTGCATCTGAAAGTAGAAACTCGGCCGATTACAATGATATGTGTACTTTTCCCCTAGGCCATTCCAGTTACTGGTATCGAGTATCAGACTTGCGATAATTTTGATGGTTTCTCAACCATTCCTTAACTTCAAATTCCCATATCTCGCGAACGGATTGACGAACTCGAGAAATTCCTGTTGCATCTGAAAGTAGAAACTCGCCCGATTACAATGGTATGTGTACTTTTCCCCTAGGCCATTCCAGTTGTTGGTTTCGAGTATCAGACTTGCGATAATTTTGATGGTTCCTCAAACATTCCTTAACTTCACACTTACATATCTCGCGAACGGATTGACGAACTCCAGAATTTCCTATTGCATCTGAAAGCAGAAACTCGCCCGGTTACAACGGTATGTGCATTTTTGCCCTAGGCCATAGTAGTTATTGGTTTCGAGTATCAGACTTGCGAAAATTTTGATGGTTTCTCAACCATTCCTTAACTTCAAACTCCCATTTTTCGCGAACGGAATGACGAACTAGAGAAATTCCTGTTGCATCTGAAAGTAGAAACTCGCCCGATTACAATGGTATGTGTACTTTTCCCCTAGGCCATTCCAGTTGTTGGTTTCGAGTATCAGACTTGCGATAATTTTGATGGTTCCTCAACCATTCCTTAAATTCACACTTACATATCTCGCGAACGGATTGACGAACTCCAGAATTTCCTATTGCATCTGAAAGCAGAAACTCGCCCGGTTACAACGGTTTGTGCATTTTTGCCCTAGGCCATAGTAGTTATTGGTTTCGAGTATCAGACTTGCGAAAATTTTGGTGGTTTCTCAACCATTCCTTAACTTCAAACTCCCATATCTCGCGAACGGATTGACGAACTCGAGAAATTCCTGTTGCATCTGAAAGTAGAAACTCGCCCGATTACAACGGTATGTGTATTTTTCCCCTAGGCCATTGTAGTTATTGGTTTCGAGTATCAGACTTGCGAAAATTTTGATGGTTTCTCAACCATTCCTTGACTTCAAACTCCCATTTCTCGCGAACGGATTGACGAACTAGAGAAATTCCTGTTGCATCTGAAAGTAGAAACTCGCCCGATTACAATGGTATGTGTACTTTTCCCCTAGGCCATTCCAGTTGTTGGTTTCGAGTATCAGACTTGCGATAATTTTGATGGTTCCTCAACCATTCCTTAAATTCACACTTACATATCTCGCGAACGGATTGACGAACTCCAGAATTTCCTATTGCATCTGAAAGCAGAAACTCGCCCGGTTACAACGGTTTGTGTACTTTTCCCCTAGGCCATTCCAGTTGTTGGTTTCGAGTATCAGACTTGCGATAATTTTGATGGTTCCTCAACCATTCCTTAACTTCACACTTACATATCTCGCGAACGGATTGACGAACTCCAGAATTTCCTATTGCATCTGAAAGCAGAAACTCGCCCGGTTACAACGGTATGTGCATTTTTGCCCTAGGCCATAGTAGTTATTGGTTTCGAGTATCAGACTTGCGAAAATTTTGATGGTTTCTCAACCATTCCTTAACTTCAAACTCCCATTTCTCGCGAACGGAATGACGAACTAGAGAAATTCCTGTTGCATCTGAAAGTAGAAACTCGCCCGATTACAATGGTATGTGTACTTTTCCCCTAGGCCATTCCAGTTATTGGTTTCGAGTATCAGACTTGCGATAATTTTGATGGCTCCTCAACCATTCCTTAACTTCACACTTACATATCTCGCGAACGGATTGACGAACTCCAGAATTTCCTATTGCATCTGAAAGCAGAAACTCGCCCGGTTACAACGGTATGTACATTTTTGCCCTAGGCCATTGTAGTTATTGTTTTCGAGTATCAGACTTGCGAAAATTTTGATGGTTTCTCAACCATTCCTTAACTTCAACCTCCCATTTCTCGCGAACGGATTGACGAACTCGAGAAATTCCTGTTGCATCTGAAAGTAGAAACTCGCCCGACTATAATGGTATGTGTATTTCTCCCCTAGGCCATTGTAGTTATAGGTTTCGAGTATCAGACTTGCGAAAATTTTGATGGTTTCTCAACCATTCCTTAACTTCAAACTCCAATATCTCGCGAACGCATTGACGAAGTCGAGAATTTCCTGTTGTATCTGAAAGTAGAGACCCGCCCGATTACAATGGTGTTTGCACTTTTCCCCTAGGTCATTCCAGTTATTGGTTTCGAGTATTCGACCAGCGAAAATTTTGATGGTTTCTCAAACATTCCTTAACTTCAAACTTCCATATCTCGCGAACGGATTGACGAACTCGAGAATTTCCTATTGCATCTGAAAGCAGAAACTCGCCCGGTTACAACGGTATGTGCATTTTTGCCCTAGGCCATAGTAGTTATTGGTTTCGAGTATCAGACTTGCGAAAATTTTGATGGTTTCTCAAGCATTCCTTAACTTCAAACTCCCATTTCTCGCGAACTGATTGACGAACTAGAGAAATTCCTGTTGCATCTGAAAGTAGAAACACGCCCGAATACAACGGTGTGTGTACTTTTCTCCTAGGCCATTCCAGTTATTTGTTTCGAGTATCAGACCAGTGAACATTTTGATGTTTTCTCAACCATTCCTTAACTTCAATCTCCCATATCTCGCGAACGGAATCACGAACTCGAGAAATTCCTATTGCATCTGAAAGTAGAAACCCGCCAGATTACAATGGTGTGTGTACTTTTCCCCAAGGCCATTCCAGTTATTGGTTTCGAGTATCAGACTTGCGAAAATTTTGATGGTTTCTCATACATTCCTTAACTTCAAACATCCATATCTCGCGAACGGATTGACGAACTCGAGAAATTCCTCTTGCATCTGAAAGTAGAAACTCGCCTGAATACAACGGTATGTGTATTTTTCCCCTAGGCCATTGTAGTTATTGGTTTCGAGTATCAGACTTGCGAAAATTTTGATGGTTTCTCAACCATTCCTTAACTTCAAATTCCCATATCTCGCGAACGGATTGACGAACTCGAGAAATTCCTGTTGCATCTGAAAGTAGAAACTCGCCCGATTACAATGGTATGTGTACTTTTCCCCTAGGCCATTCCAGTTGTTGGTTTCGAGTATCAGACTTGCGATAATTTTGATGGTTCCTCAACCATTCCTTAACTTCACACTTACATATCTCGCGAACGGATTGACGAACTCCAGAATTTCCTATTGCATCTGAAAGCAGAAACTCGCCCGGTTACAACGGTATGTGCATTTTTGCCCTAGGCCATAGTAGTTATTGGTTTCGAGTATCAGACTTGCGAAAATTTTGATGGTTTCTCAACCATTCCTTAACTTCAACCTCCCATTTCTCGCGAACGGATTGACGAACTCGAGAAATTCCTGTTGCATCTGAAAGTAGAAACTCGCCCGACTATAATGGTATTTGTATTTCTCCCCTAGGCCATTGTAGTTATTGGTTTCGAGTATCAGACTTGCGAAAATTTTGATGGTTTCTCAACCATTCCTTAACTTCAAACTCCAATATCTCGCGAACGCATTGACGAAGTCGAGAATTTCCTGTTGTATCTGAAAGTAGAGACCCGCCCGATTACAATGGTGTTTGCACTTTTCCCCTAGGTCATTCCAGTTATTGGTTTCGAGTATTCGACCAGCGAAAATTTTGATGGTTTCTCAAACATTCCTTAACTTCAAACTTCCATATCTCGCGAACGGATTGACGAACTCGAGAATTTCCTATTGCATCTGAAAGCAGAAACTCGCCCGGTTACAACGGTATGTGCATTTTTCCCCTAGGCCATAGTAGTTATTGGTTTCGAGTATCAGACTTGCGAAAATTTTGATGGTTTCTCAAGCATTCCTTAACTTCAAACTCCCATTTCTCGCGAACTGATTGACGAACTAGAGAAATTCCTGTTGCATCTGAAAGTAGAAACACGCCCGAATACAACGGTGTGTGTACTTTTCTCCTAGGCCATTCCAGTTATTGGTTTCGAGTATCAGACCAGTGAACATTTTGATGTTTTCTCAACCATTCCTTAACTTCAAACTCCCATATCTCGCGAACGGAATCACGAACTCGAGAAATTCCTATTGCATCTGAAAGTAGAAACCCGCCAGATTACAATGGTGTGTGTACTTTTCCCCAAGGCCATTCCAGTTATTGGTTTCGAGTATCAGACTTGCGAAAATTTTGATGGTTTCTCATACATTCCTTAACTTCAAACTTCCATATCTCGCGAACGGATTGACGAACTCGAGAAATTCCTCTTGCATCTGAAAGTAGAAACTCGCCTGAATACAACGGTATGTGTATTTTTCCCCTAGGCCATTGTAGTTATTGGTTTCGAGTATCAGACTTGCGAAAATTTTGATGGTTTCTCAACCATTCCTTAACTTCAAATTCCCATATCTCGCGAACGGATTGACGAACTCGAGAAATTCCTGTTGCATCTGAAAGTAGAAACTCGCCCGATTACAATGGTATGTGTACTTTTCCCCTAGGCCATTCCAGTTGTTGGTTTCGAGTATCAGACTTGCGATAATTTTGATGGTTCCTCAACCATTCCTTAACTTCACACTTACATATCTCGCGAACGGATTGACGAACTCCAGAATTTCCTATTGCATCTGAAAGCAGAAACTCGCCCGGTTACAACGGTATGTGCATTTTTGCCCTAGGCCATAGTAGTTATTGGTTTCGAGTATCAGACTTGCGAAAATTTTGATGGTTTCTCAACCATTCCTTAACTTCAAACTCCCATTTCTCGCGAACGGAATGACGAACTAGAGAAATTCCTGTTGCATCTGAAAGTAGAAACTCGCCCGATTACAATGGTATGTGTACTTTTCCCCTAGGCCATTCCAGTTGTTGGTTTCGAGTATCAGACTTGCGATAATTTTGATGGTTCCTCAACCATTCCTTAAATTCACACTTACATATCTCGCGAACGGATTGACGAACTCCAGAATTTCCTATTGCATCTGAAAGCAGAAACTCGCCCGGTTACAACGGTTTGTGCATTTTTGCCCTAGGCCATAGTAGTTATTGGTTTCGAGTATCAGACTTGCGAAAATTTTGGTGGTTTCTCAACCATTCCTTAACTTCAAACTCCCATATCTCGCGAACGGATTGACGAACTCGAGAAATTCCTGTTGCATCTGAAAGTAGAAACTCGCCCGATTACAACGGTATGTGTATTTTTCCCCTAGGCCATTGTAGTTATTGGTTTCGAGTATCAGACTTGCGAAAATTTTGATGGTTTCTCAACCATTCCTTAACTTCAAACTCCCATTTCTCGCGAACGGAATGACGAACTAGAGAAATTCCTGTTGCATCTGAAAGTAGAAACTCGCCCGATTACAATGGTATGTGTACTTTTCCCCTAGGCCATTCCAGTTGTTGGTTTCGAGTATCAGACTTGCGATAATTTTGATGGTTCCTCAACCATTCCTTAAATTCACACTTACATATCTCGCGAACGGATTGACGAACTCCAGAATTTCCTATTGCATCTGAAAGCAGAAACTCGCCCGGTTACAACGGTATGTACATTTTTGCCCTAGGCCATTGTAGTTATTGTTTTCGAGTATCAGACTTGCGAAAATTTTGATGGTTTCTCAACCATTCCTTAACTTCAACCTCCCATTTCTCGCGAACGGATTGACGAACTCGAGAAATTCCTGTTGCATCTGAAAGTAGAAACTCGCCTGACTATAATGGTATGTGTATTTCTCCCCTAGGCCATTGTAGTTATTGGTTTCGAGTATCAGACTTGCGAAAATTTTGATGGTTTCTCAACCATTCCTTAACTTCAAACTCCAATATCTCGCGAACGCATTGACGAAGTCGAGAATTTCCTGTTGTATCTGAAAGTAGAGACCCGCCCGATTACAATGGTGTTTGCACTTTTCCCCTAGGTCATTCCAGTTATTGGTTTCGAGTATTCGACCAGCGAAAATTTTGATGGTTTCTCAACCATTCCTTAACTTCAAACTTCCATATCTCGCGAACGGATTGACGAACTCGAGAATTTCCTATTGCATCTGAAAGCAGAAACTCGCCCGGTTACAACGGTATGTGCATTTTTGCCCTAGGCCATAGTAGTTATTGGTTTCGAGTAACAGACTTGCGAAAATTTTGATGGTTTCTCAAGCATTCCTTAACTTCAAACTCCCATTTCTCGCGAACGGATTGACGAACTAGAGAAATTCCTGTTGCATCTGAAAGTAGAAACACGCCCGAATACAACGGTGTGTGTACTTTTCTCCTAGGCCATTCCAGTTATTGGTTTCGAGTATCAGACCAGTGAATATTTTGATGTTTTCTCAACCATTCCTTAGCTTCAATCTCCCATATCTCGCGAACGGAATCACGAAGTCGAGAAATTCCTATTGCATCTGAAAGTAGAAACCCGCCAGATTACAATGGTGTGTGTACTTTTCCCCAAGGCCATTCCAGTTATTGGTTTCGAGTATCAGACTTGCGAAAATTTTGATGGTTTCTCAAACATTCCTTAACTTCAAACTTCCATATCTCGCGAACGGATTGACGAACTCGAGAAATTCCTGTTGCATCTGAAAGTAGAAACTCGAACGATTAGAATGGTGTGTGCACTTTTCCCCTAGGTCATTCCAGTTATTCGTTTCTAGCATCAGAATTGCGAAAATTTTGATGGTTTCTCAACCATTCCTTAACTTCAAACTCCCATATCTCGCGAACGGATAGACGAAATCGAGAAATTCCTGTTGCATGTGAAAGTAGAAACTCGCCCGATTACAACGGTATGTGTATTTTTGCCCTAGGCCATAGTAGTTATTGGATTCGAGTATCAGACTTGCGAAAATTTTGATGATTTCTCAGCCATTCCTTAACTTCAAACTCCCATATCTCGCGAACGCATTGACGAAGTCGAGAAATTCCTGTTGCATCGGAAAGTAGAAACCCGCCCGATTACAATGGTGTTTGTACTTTTCCCCTAGGCAATTCCAGTTATTGGTTTCGAGTATTCGACCAGCGAAAATTTTGATGGTTCCTCAACCATTCCTTAAATTCACACTTACATATCTCGCGAACGGATTGACGAACTCCAGAATTTCCTATTGCATCTGAAAGCAGAAACTAGCCCGGTTTCAACGGTATGTGCATTTTTACCCTAGGCCATAGTAGTTATTGGTTTCGAGTATCAGACTTGCGAAAATTTTGATGGTTTCTCAACCATTCCTTAAATTCACACTTACATATCTCGCGAACGGATTGACGAACTCCAGAATTTCCTATTGCATCTGAAAGCAGAAACTCGCCCGGTTACAACGGTATGTACATTTTTGCCCTAGGCCATTGTAGTTATTGTTTTCGAGTATCAGACTTGCGAAAATTTTGATGGTTTCTCAACCATTCCTTAACTTCAACCTCCCATTTCTCGCGAACGGATTGACGAACTCGAGAAATTCCTGTTGCATCTGAAAGTAGAAACTCGCCTGACTATAATGGTATGTGTATTTCTCCCCTAGGCCATTGTAGTTATTGGTTTCGAGTATCAGACTTGCGAAAATTTTGATGGTTTCTCAACCATTCCTTAACTTCAAACTCCAATATCTCGCGAACGCATTGACGAAGTCGAGAATTTCCTGTTGTATCTGAAAGTAGAGACCCGCCCGATTACAATGGTGTTTGCACTTTTCCCCTAGGTCATTCCAGTTATTGGTTTCGAGTATTCGACCAGCGAAAATTTTGATGGTTTCTCAACCATTCCTTAACTTCAAACTTCCATATCTCGCGAACGGATTGACGAACTCGAGAATTTCCTATTGCATCTGAAAGCAGAAACTCGCCCGGTTACAACGGTATGTGCATTTTTGCCCTAGGCCATAGTAGTTATTGGTTTCGAGTAACAGACTTGCGAAAATTTTGATGGTTTCTCAA